>NW_020884890.1:5508226-5614092 GCF_003945725.1 Corapipo altera
CCCCCCCCGCTACCAAAACCCAGCCACAGAACCCCACTACATTAAGCAGTTCAGCATGACTCAGTTTCATCCTCATCCTATTCCTTCCTCACCCAAGGGACAGTGTGCAATTGCTCTTAATTCAAATGGGCAATGCTTCCCTTTTGTAGATATATGTTTTTGTACTTCACTAGTAAAAAAATAAACTGATACAAGAGTGAGAAGAACTCCCTCTCTGGTTTGACAACTGCCACTGTAGGTGACTACAGAGCAGGGTCCTCTTCAGAACAGCAGGAACAAGAGCAGCCAGTTGAATCCATTCCAGTATGGAGAACAGCTCTCACCCAGAATACAATTTAACAGTCAAGTCCAACATGTAAAGTTTTATAATTGCAAATGCTCACACAGGAGCATTACAGATTTGGAAGTACTGGCATATTCAAAAAATAATGATGCTGTGATAATAATGAGCTGTGATAAAATGTAAAGGCAATTAAAAAAAAGTACATCTGTCAAGTAGCAGCATAATCTCTGCAGTTAGAGTTGAGGATTTGCCAAAGAATCACTGAGAATGGCTTTGGAAAGAGTTCAAACAATACAGCCATGTCAGAGAGCAACCAAGGGGCACTAGGTACAGCAAACACATGTAGTTTCTTTTATCCATTAGAAGACCACAACTAAGGAGAATTCAACTACACAACCAGATTACTTAAATGCAATTCCAACGCTACTTGAGAATAGATTTTGCCAGATTGGATTATTACATAAACCAAGTGGATTCCTCAAAGCACTTGGAGATCATTCGCCCACAAGAACGGATGACAGTCTTGAAAAAGCATTTTAAAAAAACAGGCTGAAAAACAAATGCAAAACCACAAAGCATAAAAAATTGTTATTGGAGAAGAGTGAGTTAAGTTCTATGTTTAACTTAAAATGAGTAGGTGAATCTAAATAAGGCCCTTCAGAAACAGATGGAGTGAGATTAGAAGTAACACTATCAGAAGTGATATGCTAGGTGTTTTATGAGATGAGCTCTTCAATTCAAAACATCCCATCATATCGGACAACTCAGAGTTGCCACTGCAAAGGGTTGTTCAGGCACTAGCCTAAAACAGGACACTAATATGGAAACATTCCTGGAGACAGAAATTCACATACGTGAAGAGCAGCCCTTCTCCACATTATTCATCCAGCCCAATGATAGATTTGCCAAGTCTGAATGACGTACTTATCACTGTGTCTTTGGCAGGGGACCCGGGAGCCTTACTGGGAACTGTGAAGACACATCCAGCAAGCCTGTCAAAACAGGGCCTGTTCACACATCGCTGAGAGAATGGGACAGAACCATCCTCACATGATTTCTGCAGTGGCACCGGAAATCTGTGGAAACAGCTGAAAGGCATTAAAACAGCTCCACTGTAGGAGGATGCCAGCTTGTCAGGAAGCTGATCTTGAGCTTTTTCTAAAACAAAAAGTAGACGTGCTTCATTGCAGCAGGACTCCTGTTGATAGGATGTGGATTTCTACTGTTACCCCTTGGAACTGGCACCATTTGTCTCCTCAGAAAACCTTGCGTATCAGTGCTGGTTCCACACACATCACATGGTAGCACTGCTTCCACAGTGTGAAAAATCCTTTGTTTAGCAGGACAACATAGCAGGATGAGGGACGAATGAGTACTTTTTTTGTTGGACTATGCTTCAACACAGCTTTTTTCAAGCCTGTAGGACCAATCTAGCTACTCCTGGAATACCTCCAAGACGAGAAAAATTAAAATTTGCTGCCAGCCAGGCACACCACCCTCTGGTCAGAACACCACCACCACCACTCTTGCCTTGTGGACACACCACAGAGCAATTTGCTATAGAAGAAGCTTCTGCTTTTCTCTTTGATGTCAGCAGATTTTAGAAGTCTGCATTACATCAAATTCAACAGTAGGGACAGACCTCAAGAGCATGGTGGTAAGGATTCTTTTCCAGGTGTGAAAACAAAAGTTTGTTCCAGTCAAATTCAGGACAGTGTCATGTTCTAGCAGTACTGGGTAGGTAATCGCCAGTTGGCAGTCTGCATGAAGAGGGTAGAACCATCTGTATTTCAAACAACAGAAGTCAGATATTATATATATTCTCTGCACATTTGCAGAGAAGGACATCTCTAAACATACAAGGGACCCTAGTTACAGGTATCTAGAAAGTCCAGTAACCCAAACCATGCAATAATAGCTTTAAAAAACACCTGGAATTAGTCGGATTCAAATTACACGGCTCAGATTTCAGATAGGACTTGCTCAGACTAAATTCTGCCCACATCTTTTAATCCACCTTTGCTATGAATACAAGAGAACTTAAGTGCCAGGTCTAATCATCTAGAATAAGAACTCACTCAGCTTCACCATATGTTCCTCTTTCCCACATTCCAAAATAGGCGATAGAGCCTCTTGAGACCTAACTCATCAAGAGAACGAATCTATGATTCCATGAAGAGAGTCACAGAATGTTTGGGTTAGAAGGGACACTTAAAGGTCATCTAGTCCAATCTTCTCTGCAATGAGCAGGGACAACTTCCATTAGATAAGCCGTCCAGTTATGTAGTAGAAAAATCTGATTCTCTGTCAGCAATGAGTCTCTTTATAGATCAAAATTTAGGAACCTACACACCAGATATAGGTCCTGCATACCTGTAACTGGCAAGTTCCTTTCTCAGCAATCAGCTTTGCATAATCAATCCTGCAGCATAAACTCTCCCCACAATGAGAATTAGCCTAGAGTGAAGCAGCATCTAGCTTTTACATATCAGATTGTCTGAAATTCAGGTAGCATTGTGCTCTATGGTGCAAGCTCTAAGTTATTCTGTGGATCTAACACATGTAAGAGTCTTTTCTCTCAACCTTTGTCTTTCCTGTGAAAAAGTGCTTCTTCAAACACACACTTTTCCTAGAGCTGTCAGCATCTTCCAGCATATTGTCAGGTACCATTTGGACAGACTTTGAACAGGTCAGAGCTATGAGTCACAGATTAAAAACAGCTGCTACCAAAAAACCCCATTCTCTATCATTAAGTCTCAACATTATGCTCAAAGTTAGTCAAGATTACAGTCCATCTTCTGACAGTACCCTTCTGCTCCTTCTCAGAACCAGGGTCATGACTAGGTAAGTCTGAAACCTGTTCTATAATAATTGCATTAGTCAAGCATTAATTTTTTAGTAATGTATTTTCAAATACCTAAAACCTGATGGCATGTTCCACTCCACTCATTAAAAGGATGGGCTTCATACATTTAATTCCTTCATAAACTGAAAGGAAAACAGTTTTATATTTTCCCTAAGCACTTCAAGCATGAAGAACATTCCAAATAACCTAGGATCTGAACTCCCAGAGGTTATTGGAGGAGTTGCAACCCTCATTCTTAAAAATCTAACCCTAAAATAATCCTGGTATCAGTCTCCGCACAACTTAAAAGGTGTATCTTTCTAGTCAAGCATATTAATAATAATATCATTTATTTGGGATCAATTTCTGAAAAAATAAAGTACCTGCTTCATAGCCAGGAGAACAAGGATCCTTCAAGAGTTCATATTTTCCAATTATGATTTTTTTCCCTCCATGTATTAGAAAGATATGTCCATTGTTAAGAACTTAACTTTCATGTTCAAATAAGGACTGTTCTACGTTTAGGACTTTGCACCTCAAAACACAACAAAACACTTTTCTTTGCAATAAATTTAACTTTTCTTTATCGGCCCATTCCAAAAGAACATTCCATGCAAATCAGACAAACCTGCCATCACCATCTTGATCATTTTTATCTGGAAACTATATAAAGTCAGCAGGCAATAAGGACACAGAGTTACACTTTTCTAACTTAAATGTTTAGAGAAGAGTTAAATACAACTCAGAGAAATCAAAGACATGTAGACGTGGTGTTTAGGGACATGGTTTACTGGTGGACTTGGCACAGTTAGGTTTAACACTGGACTCAATCTTAAAAGTCTTTTCCAAGTTTTCTAAGCAATTCTATGATTCTAAACTTGAGATGCAAACGGTACCTTTGAATTATATATTAAGTGTCACAATCAAACATTTCTGTCCCAGAGCACTACTTCAAGTGCTTAATACAGTAGTAAGTCCATAGGCTGTAAGTCTGGGGAGGGGCATGTGTGTGCATGAGAAATATCACAGACATTCACATTTTAAGTCCTTGCTGTCCTGACTCTGAGGTACTCTCAGGTGAAGTGATACACTTACCACACAAGGGAGAATTTTCAAACTCTATATAGGATACAGTAACAATGATTAATGTTTAGGCAGCTTAGCAGCAGCAGAAGTACTATTAACTCAATCTATATTTTACTTCCTTGCATGAGGTTCCATACATTCTGGTGAAAATCACCATATCCAGACTTGAATTTCAGTAGGAACTACACACATGTTCAGCTTCACATTTGCTTTGAGTGTTCTCACAATCTCCACTGTTATGCAAGACACTTGGATTCTCATAATAAGGATTTTGACATCCCTCTGCAAAAATGCTCAAAACATTTTAAACTTGTTTTGTTTTACAGGTAACCTGCATATTTTCCCTGTGGAAAAACACAGATATAACACACAAAATAAGGACTCAATATTAATCAGCTGTTATAAGGGACGGTTTTACATGTCCTTCTAAGTAATGAACACAGGAGGATCACAAAACTTACCACTTCTGTAGCTGACCTCTAGTATCAGCCCTCCAGAAACCAAAATTCTTCTGTCTGACGCTCTATATACATCATACTTCCAGAGGTGAATCTGGAAGCAAGCTACAAATATGGGTTATTAAGTCTGCTTAAGCTGTCTGTTTATTTCAAAGAAATAATCCTCTTTATAGCTATAAATTTGATTGAAGTGCTATCACTCATGCAATCTCTCTGAACAGGAGAAAGTTAAAAATAGTCCAACTTTCAGTAATTTCTGTAACAGCCTCATCTCACTAAAACTGATCAAGAACACTAGAATTTATGATTAATTTCATTATCCAGAATTGGCAATTGACTTAATTTGGAAACAGAATTTGTTTTAGAGTATTAACAGAAAATGGTATCTTACCACAATGAAAACTTTTCAGAAGTACAGTCAAAATACACATTTGCAGGAAAAGAGAATAATTCTTAGTTTCATTTCTTTGCTTTATCTGCAAGACAAATGACCTTGCAGAAGGTTACAAGAAACAGATCTACACTAATGTAAGAGGATGTATTATCAATATGAACCATAATCCTTAACCTAAGAGGCTGAAAAATGTTACAGTTTGAATATTTCAAATTATTTTTGACAATATTAGAAAGGGATGAATTTTTTTCCTTTGCTTAGTCTCAGAAGCAGTGCTTTATTTCCCTACCCATACTCAGAACTGTATCAGTGCTGTCATAATAGGTTGAATTTCTACTTACTTACAGGAGAAAAGTTACCTTCCACACTTTATCAGCTACTTTAAACACTTCAACTTTACCCCTGCTATGCACACCAGCAATTACCAGTATTTTACAATAAACCAAATAATCGTTTCTACAAGGGGGTAATGCTTTTCAGAATGCTGGGCCACTCTTCAATTCAGAAATTTGTGTTGACAAAGTCAAGTAACAGCTGTAAACCCAAGAAATACAGTTTCTAAGGAGTAGAAGACATCAAAGAATCTGCAGAGTTATATGTAGACATAACTGATTATTCAGAAGCAAAACATAAGCATCAAAAAGGTTCATTAGTTTTCAGCTTAGTCAGTCACATTATCTGAGCATGCAATTACCATTCTATGCAGCATGACTCTGGTACAAGTACACTGCAGCCAGAAGTAGATTGCAATTTTCAGCGCAAAATCTCAAGTCCACACTGCAACCACTTTTCTGAAGTTCAAGTAGAAAACACAAAGACGTTGCAGATATATCTCTGCACCTTTACTGGGAAAGGCTTTTCACTTGTTTCTGACAATCAGCAGGAAATCTGCAGGACACTATCAGTTTCAGCTAATGAACAAAACAGACTATTACAGGCTTTACTGGATTTATGACCTGCAACTCTGGATAAACTACCAATCACTGTAGTCCAAGCAGCAAAATGAGGACCAATCTGGCACATGTTGTTGCTGAATTCTATTAAACATTCCTGGTGATCACAGTTTATTTGACACGTCAGTGAGATTTAAGGCTCTCTAGTTTCTAAATGTTCATGAGCCTCCAACATGGCAGAAGCTGACTGGAAAAGTACAACAGCAAATGTAACTGAAGCCAAGTCTGACAATAGCACTACACTTATTCAGAAGTTTTGAAAGCTCACACTACAGAGATGGAATTGAAATATCATTCATTTAAGCAAAGCAGCAAAACAATTCTGATGCCTTTAAGTGACTTCATTCCAGAAAACTGAGATCTTTGAAGACTCAACTGAAGATGTTAGATGTTTGCTTACAAGGTAGAACACTATTGTAACATGACTGCAAAGTTCAAATTTGCTTCAAAACCTGCAGAAAACTGGACTATCATTCCACAGCTAACAGCTAAATGAGAGAGTAGTGTTGCCACACCATGGATAACTTTGTGGACAGAAAGTAATTAATTGTTTTACTTGCAAGTATTTTATTTAAGACAGCACAAGGGACAACTAGGAAATAATATACTGGAAGTTTTGTTTCTTAAAAGTTCCTGCAAGTATTGATCAAAGTCAATTATTTTAAGTCAGGGCTATCTTATATTTCACTGCTAGTTTTCTTCACTGGGTGATGATGGATGTACAATGGTGAGTTCACACAGTAAATTTCAAAACCATCTCCAGTTCATTTTAAAGGCACAGTACAGTTAAAAATGTCAAGTTTCCATCACATGAAGTGCTTAAAGATGAATTCTTGAGTGTATATTCATTACAATTACATTAGTGCATACAAAATCTTTTAAAACCTTGTCAGTCAAATGGTTCACTAAACTCCTGAGAAATTTTAGTGAGGATGTGGCAGGTGAAGAATAATTCCAATTATGAATGCTGACAGTTATTTACTGCTTGTATGACAAAGGGTGACAGGAGATGTCTGAAACAACTTTTTAACTCTCCCACAGAAGCCTGCTTCTTGATAGCTGCAGCTTGCCATGGGCTGCTGTGGTGGGTTGACCTTGGCTGGACATGAGGTGCCCACCCTGCCGCTCTATCACTCCCCTTCCCAGTGGGACAGGGGAGAGAGTAAGGTGGAAAAAAAACAACTCGTGGGTAGGGATAAGACAGTTTATTTAAAGCAAAAAGTAAAGCAAAGCTCGCAGGCGCAGAAGCGAAAGATAGCAGGGTTTATTCTCTGCTTCCCATGAGCAGTGCTGGTCGGCCACTCCCAAGAAGCAGGGCTTCGGTATGCATGATGGTTTCTCAGCAGGCAGCTATTAGACAGTGAATGCCCCCATTCTGCTCCTTGCCTTAGCTTTTATATCTGAGCTGATGTCATATGGTACGGAATGTCCCTTGGTCAGTTTGGGTCAGCTGGCCTACTTGGGTCCCCTCCCAGGATCTTGCCCTCAACTGAGGAAGGAACGTTACAGTGTTGGTGCTGTGCTCAGCAGTAGCCAAAACACTGGTCTGTTATCAACATCCTTCTCTCTGCTACTGCAAAGCACAGCACTATGAGGGCTACTGTGGGGAAATGAACTCCAGCTCAGCCAGACCCAATACAGCTGCTTATAAATCTGATTATTAACACTTGGATTCAAAAAAGTGGTGAATCCAACCTACTGAATCCAGTTAAAGAGACAGTCACCAATTCAAAGGCAGATCATTGTATTTCTGCATGTAGACTATTTCAACAGGAAACAGGACTGGATTGGGAAGAACCTGGAAATTAATGAAATCCTAGAAACAGGAGACACTTACAGCAACATATGCCTAGGCAATCTTGTCCAGATGAGCAGCAATCTCCCAGTGAGAAGTTAAGGTAGAATGGATATAACTCTGCAAAACTGGGTGTTACTAACAAATCTGTACATGATACAGGCAAAGAAGGAAGTGATAATTACCACAGGTTAAAGCTGAAGATGAAAAATTAACAAAACCCACAAAGAAAGGAGGACATCTGAACAGCTACCTTTATTTACATTAGCTCATGTAAGTTTTCCATCAGGGCATCCACAAATAAGTATGCTCCAACTTCCTGCTACCCTTTGGATGCAGCTTCCAGACAGCCAAAATCAGGTTTCACCTTTTGTCTGAGTTACTTGAACTTCTTTTAAATAATTCCCTGAAAGTTTCACCAATGGTCATGTTTAAATAGTATTCAGCTGATTCTAGTCAAAGGGAGTTCAGACTGACCAGTCAAATTCCAGTACCTGCTGTCACTGTTTGAATACATCTGTGTCCTTTCAAATGTCTCATTGGCAGCAAATGGATTGATTGGTATTAGTTGAACAGACCTGACTGCATATTTGTAGCTCATGATAACCTACAACAGACATTCTTCCAGGTTGCCACAAACATTTACACTATCGGAGTAGCTGGCACAGAAGACTTGTTAAAAGACTCCAGTTTTGTTTCTTCCTAGTCCAAACATCAGTTCCCCGTGTTCATGCATTAACTAAGCAACTCACCTAAGACTTCCTCAAATACTGAAGCTAAATTAAAATTCAGAAGTTCCCGAGAGCCTGCTGTTCTGAAATACTGCAGGAAGAGGCAGACTGTTCTTGAAATAACTTCAATGTTTGCAAACATGTAAACAGGACATAATAATTCCCCCACATTTTGATAGCTATTTAACAATTAATCTTGTAAAAAGACTACATAAGTTACATTTCCATGGGCTTGCATGGACTATAGTGTCCCTCAGGCAGCACTAGAACTTAAAACCCTGTATTTGTAATCATTTTCTCTTTCTGAGTCTGTGAAAGGATATCTGAAGATTTTTTCCAGCCTTAGAAATATAGCTCACTAACTATATAACTAAAATAGGATTACTTTACAAAGACAACATGAATGACAAAAATATTTATGAACTGTGTTTATATAAACATATTGGTTTGTAAACAAGTTGACAACATTTACATTACATACTGAGAGAAAACTTCAAACTAGACAATTTGCATTAAAGAGAAAAATATGTTAAAAATTAATTGCATCTTAATTATTCCATTAGTTATGACTAAATCAGGCACCTGGCAGTTTCAGAACTGAACTGTGCTAAAACACTGCAACAGTGCTGAATATTGTAATTTACACTAATGATTTTCTCTGATAGAGTAAAAGCCACCTCATAGTTACCTGAGGATTCCCATGGTCACTCAGTGGGGATAACAGTATGAAAATTACTTATTTTTCATGGACTGGGAACTCACCACCTAAGTGAATGTTTTTGGCATACTTTAGAGGACAGACTCTTATTAGCTATAGTTTTGTACGGATATCCCAGAAATGCCAGCAAACCTAATGCAAAAGTCAAACCCTTCTGAAAGTATAAGTCTCATCCAAATATTTCCAGCAATATTTGCACTGTTTTGCAGGATTTTAGCTAGTTTTATTTATGAATAAAAAAGTCCTACATGTTGAGCATGAAAGTATTTAAGAAAACTTAAGTTAACAGAAAAGCATAATGAATTATGAAATAGTTACAACAGTTCATCAAATTATACATCAGAAATTTACATACATGTTTAATCATAAAACAATATTTTCTATATATTATTCAAACTCACCTTCAATATTCGTTCTCATTTAACAGTGATACTCAAAAAGTGATATTCAGGTTTTTTACCCCTTTATGTGAGTACAGTTATTTCTTCTATCTTTACAGGTGCAAGGATGCTTATTTGGATACAAATTCCACATTGGTATGACTTTCAACATAACTTTAAATTACACTTTTTTCATCTTGAAGGCAAAAGGATATCAATGGTAATAAACAGACAGTTCATCATCACTCATGTCTGAATCATCATCATCCACTTCACCTTCAATGACTGATTTCTTGCCTTTGCAGCATGAAACAATTAATCCAACTAAAAAGACCTGCAAATTTTAAGTAGTAAATGTTACTGTTAATTCAATTAAGGGGAACAGAAGGGCAATATACGTAAAACAAAGTGGCATGGTAGTGATACAAATGATGCAATGACAACTACTGTAAATTATCCAACTTGATTTAGTGATCTCTAAAAGTACTTACTGCAATGAATGCCCAGTTCCCAAAGTAATAGGCAGCACTGAAGAACCAAAACTTATGAAGAAAGAGGTACGTTCGAGTGACAGTACACTGATCTAAAATGAAAGGAAATAGGACTGATTAACATAGAACAAAAAAAAAAATATCAGCTAACCCAAATGTAATAGGATAATAATTTAGCAGTTTTGGAGAGTATTCAGATCTGTGGAACAATTACACTCATTAAATCTCATTGACTCTCCTCTCCCACGAAGGTATACAAGACCAACATTTGTTACAAAGAGTGACTGTGACAGGTAACACTAAGTTACAAGTTACACAGGTAACCCCCTTACCACTGGGTACAATTTCTCCTGCAGATGTGTCAATTATTAACTAGAATCTGTCCAAACGGAACTCACTTCCCATTTTAGATAAACCATAGCCATAAAGAGATACAAAGCAGATTTTTGATTAAACATACATTTCAGGACTCTGGAAAAAAAGGTGTCTCTACTGGGATTGCATAAGTTTTGTAAATCAGTGTCAACTACAATGTTGAGTCACGTAGGCCAAAAAACCCCAATATGTACTGAGACTTTTGCAATCCAGATAGCAGAGGACTTATTTGTACCCAAGATCTAAAAACATGGTTAAACCTTACTCCTCTAACATGTATTTTTTGATGTGGTTGCATTTTTCCTTTTTAAGAGGCAGATTCTAAAAAAATTAAGAATCAAATTGCCAAGGCATTTTCAACACTGCAGACAGGGAGCATAAAGGTTTGCATGGAACACTGAACCTGTGACATTTGAGAGATCAAGTCAGGGTGGCCAGCAGGAGACACGAGCCAGTTGAACCTCTCCAGTGCAAGGAGTGCACTGAGTTTATGCTAAGGTATAACACGATTTTTTTCTTTACTTACTATGCTTCAAACCACACCTAAAGCCCATTTCAGAGCAGGAATTGGTGTCTAAACAACTTGAACACTAGAGAAAGTAAGCCACACAAATTGCCTGTTCTTCCCTCAGTTTGGACCATAGGTTTGGAAATATTCCCCGGGTACAGCTGAAGTACAGAATTTCCTGTCTTCTAAACTTCTGAGTGATAGGCTGCTTATATAGTTTACCTTTCAGAAGCCATCTAAGTAAGAAATGCAGGCAAAGTGGAGATGCTTTATAACTGCAGATAGTATTGTCAGTACCATCTGCAGCTCTCCAGCTGGTTACCTGAATTAAAAACAGCTAAAAGACTTTCAGATGACTCTTCACAGTAATTGGATTAAGTAGATGACGGTAAATATTTTAGAATAGTTTGACCTTGAGAAAACATTTCTATGCAATGTGTCACAAGAGCAGCTAACTAATTTTTACCTATTATTTCTGAACTAATACATTACTAAATTGGTTGACATAACATTCTTAATCAACTTATTCCTCCGTATGACCCAATTTAGCATAAGTTATAAAGAACAACCTGAATTAGGATAACTACTTGTTATCCTAATATCCTACTGATCCAGAATGATCAGTGAGAATATTACTGGCACATCTTGATCATGTGGAACAGAAATATACATGGAAAGTTACTAAACCTCCAACAGACTAACTGCCATCACTTTAAAAATACAGCATATTATGTAGTGCTAACCAAGGTACAAAGCCAAGATTCAAGATAAAACAATGTTTTAAACAAAGAATGACAAGTACTAACAGTCATTACTACCTGAAGAGTCAACTGTTTTTGTTTTCAGTCCATTGATGACTAAGTTTATCCACTAGACAATGAAAGAGATAATACTCTCTGTAAATCCACAGATCAAACTGGGAGGAGAGCAGAGAACCAACACACTAGATGACCATATTTAGGAGAGACCTATTTTTCAAGTCCCTTGAAACAGTCCTCAAAGTTTAACAGAGACAGAAGCCCTGTACTTGGAACAAAGAGACACCATGCAACACTGCAGGCTGGGGGTTGACCAGATACAACTAAATAATAGGAGAAGGTTCACCACTGGCATGGGTAAACATTGAAGCAGCTGTCTGCGGGAACATTCACAGCTGGATGGACCTGAGCAAACTGCTCTCCTTGACCCTGTGCTGGGGTGTTGGACCAGACTGTCTCAAGGTCCTGTGTGTGCCTGAAATCACGACACAAACATAGATGTAGAGACAACACAGATCTAACTGACAATGGCATTTTGGATGGGAAACCCACAGAGAGAATGTCATCCACAGACAGATGAAGTTTACATACCCAAATTCAAGTAGAAACTAGTTTTGCCTAAAATACACTCAAAACTACTGCCAAAAGAAAATCTGCATCTTTACTGCAGGTAAAACTTGCTAAAACATAAAAGCACTACATATTCCAAATCCTAAACGTATTGAAGACATGGTTTCAGGTATCCAAGAACACTTATTTCATACAGCTTTTGCTGTCAATTACTTAAAAGCTGTGTTGCAAAAAAGCAGCTGCCTCTTACAGTTTCTAGGAACGGCTTTGGTCACAGACCAAATTGTTGAGATGGACCAGACAAAGCAAGCTTCAGTAGCCTTCTGATACTAGCAAGTATATAAAAAGTTTTGTAATTTCAAGTTTCCCTTTTTGTCTTGTACCTATGATCCCAACCTATCTTCATCAATATTTCAGTGTTATGGTCACTCAAGGACTTCCAATGTCCACAGAAGTTTATGTTAATGATTCTACTTCACGTATTATTTCCACAGCTTTCTCTGGAAACAGATTCATGGAATAGCAGCAACAGCTGTCTCAGCTACAAATACAGTATTTCTTTGTTTTCTTGTTGACTAAACAGGGAAAAATGACTTTGTTTTTTAGTATCTCTTACTCAGTAGTTTCTACAACAGTGGTTTCTTACATATTCTATTTGAGCACATCCCCACTTACTCCACATTCTTCTCTGCTGTGAGATATATACATACACACAAAAGTAACAGTAACCTCATTCATCTGTTGAGCCTGCTTTTGCACTTCATAGTCCTGCTCCTCTGCTGCTGCTACTTGACTGGTTTCACAAGTTAAAATTAATCTCCCATACAAAGCTTTTACAATTTTTGGGTTGTGGCATCCTATACCGGTCATCTTTCCCTTAGTTAACTTCTCCCAGAAATTGCTTAAATCTTCAGTTCATCACTCAGCTTTCACAATAATGCAAGTCTTAAAGAGTTCACCACCACTTGCTTCAAGGTTAATTTTGCAACAAATTTACATCTTTGATCTCTTTTCAGACTGGAAGGTATATGGGAAAACACACTACTCACATATAGCAAGATCTGAAAATATCTCCCAACCGGTTTTATGTAGCTACAATAACTGCCCACTTAAAGAGATGTGAATCACTAAGCTTCCAACATTTCAAGCTGACAGCACTTTGAAGCACTACAGTGCACTAGAAGCATGAGTATCAAACCACTCAGATGTTAAACAACAGTTCATGGATCTTAAAAGACTGTAGATAGCTATGTCTAACATACAGGCACAAAAAACTGCCTGATGTTAATTCCCAATTGTTTGGCTTTGGTGTAGGCTTTCTTTGCTCAGCTGGAAGTGGTAGTGAGATGGCACCTTAAAACAGACCCGTAGAGACCAAAAGTCTAGCTGGATAAAGCCTACTCCAAAAAGCTACCTTATTCAACAAAAGCTGCTCAGTAGGTTTGGAATCTAATCCTGACAAAGGAAAAGATTTAGCAGGCTAAGGAGAAGTCAGGAACTTGGAAGACAGGAGTAATGAGGAGCCTGGAAAAGCTATTTGGGACAAGCTATTATTTAGAAGGCAAACTCTGCTTTTTTCAGCTCTTCAAGCTGCAGGTAATTTGTGTATGAGACTTCACATGGTATATCTGCAAATCAAGCACAACCTGATATAAAACTAGACAGACAGAAAAGTGATGTAATAAATGTAAATGAGTCTGGGTTTATAACAAATAGTCAGATCTGATTTTGTAACAAAGGTTACAAGCCTAGATAACCAGCAGCTATTTGCACTTACTCTACACTACATGAACAATTGCAGCAGCCACACAAGTTCTTGATGATAATTATACATTATGAATGTTTACATTAAATGGCTTGAGAATTCACAAGTCCCATCAGGGCTAGCAGGGCTTTATAGCATAAGGAGGTTTCCATAAGATTCTCCAAGATTTTGTGCTGAAAAAAAAAAAAAGTTTCTGAATGCTAAATAACAAGAACCATGTCCTGCTGAGCAATCTGGGTCACATAATTATTTTTTCCAACAGTCAGATTTAAATAAAGCGACTTGTGCGAACAGGATTTGCATTCAATGCAGGATTTAGTTGTAGAAAGAGGGTTCTGGATCTTAGAATCAACGAAGTACAAATAAGCTTTACCTAAACGTAACAAGAGTTTTCACCACTTCCCTCTACACACTCAAAGAGCCCATCAGTCCTCTTTTGGCCATTTTAAATTTGGAGTTCATCTTTGCACAGTTATGGCATTATAATGCAAAACTGCACCCAGCTATAAGGCTTCTATTTCAGTTTCTTTACAGAGATTCTGTGAGGGTGCCAAGATTTGCATGTATTAACAGACTAGGTGAAAACCATTTAATGAGATTTGAAGAGCTAAACCTGTTAATCTCATTTTTCATAATTTTAAAGGATAAATTGACGTTAATGTTTATTAAATATCTCCAAGTGAAGAAAATACTAATTCTACAAGGTCATGTGTATAGTGCAAAGGTACAGCATTAGCCAATAACTAAGATCTGAAGCCATGTTAATCCCAATGAGATAATACCCATTTTCTACAGAGAAGCGATAAACCCCTAGATCAGCCCTGTGAAGAAAAGTGTTCTCAGTGCTTTTGTTGAAACTAGACACCTTTTGAAACACTGTGTGCAATTAGGTTAATTGCAACAGTGGCCAGATGTGTTTAAACACAAGCCATAATTGCTACTTCTTGCCTTTAAAGTGCTAACTTAAATTTTAACTTCTGCAAGATGCATTTCCTGAGTCTCCCTTCAGTAACTAAAGGTAAATTACTCTTGTTTAAAAGACCTAGCTAGTGACAAGCATCAAAGTCAATACCCTAGGGATGAACATGGATGCAAAATTCCAGAAAGCAAGCAGTGAACAGCATAACCTATCATTTCGATACTAATCAAAACCTTTTCCATTAGCTACCTACAACATTTTGGAGTAACAACTTGGCACAAGTTTAAACTTTCACTAGTTCAGACTTGAAACTACAGTACACCACTTGACCTTCAAGGTTAACTAATTTTGTCATGTCATTTCTACTTGTCTCATACTGTCTTCATCTGATTACTTAAAGAAGGATGTGTCCTGTGGAAAGAAGGATTTCTTGTTTTCCCCATCCTGAGATAATGCTACATGAAAAGAACTTAGAACATGGGAAGAAAGAAGATACTTTAAAAGAATTATCTTGACCTCTTTATATCCTTACAGAGTACCTCATTCTGTCTGCAGACAGAAGTATTTACAGGCAGCTGACACTCAAAGAAACATTTAACGAAGCAGAACAACCTCCCATGCTGGAATGCCTTCCTTATTCTCTGGAGAAGAAAAACAGCTATGATCATGATTAAAGAGTCAAAAGATGCAATGCCAAGTTCTTTTAAATAAGAAGCTGGATGCGAATTTGTGATTTTTTTTCATCAGTGATGCTCTGAAAACAACAGCTTTCTTCCTGTCTTCTTTAGACACAATTTAGGATACATGTGGCTGTAATCCAGTCAGGTTTCTCCCTCACAGTTCAGAAAGGATTTGCCCAGTCTAGTGTCATTCATCCAGCCACTGAAAATATTTCCAATACATGCTGCAATTAATGTTTCTCAGTGATTAAAAGATGTGGTAGAATTGCTACTTAGAGGCCAAACATGCCTTCTTTTGTTAAGAGAACTGCCTTCATATAAAAGGCCATTTTGTAGACAGTGTTGGTAGGTTTCTTACTCAAAGGGTTCATTACTTGCTTTTAAGCATTGATGTATACCCCTCAATCCTTTACAAGGAGCTTCAATTCTTATTCCAAAGTACTGCTAATATCAGAGCATTTCACTTGACTGTTGGGTTTAAATCCAACAGGAAACAGAAGTAGCATGTAGATCCAAGAAGAAACTGTGCAATTACTTTACTGCCATTTAACATTTCAGAGTATTTAGAAAATGCAGCCTCATCTCTCTCCAGTTATGATTACTTGGAGGGAGAAGAGGGGTAGTTCATATCTGTCCACGGTGGTGGGGTGCAGAAAAAAATTGCAGGAAATGATGTATCTACAATTGCGTGTCAATGAACAATGCACTGCAAAAAGACATTTATGGCACTCTTAGCTGCTCATGTTGTTTACAGCTGCCAAACAAGGCTTTCTGTGGTCAGACCTGCACCACTGTGTTTATTTATACTGAGTACTTATGGTTATAGAGGATTTCAATAGTATTACGCATAAGTAGAGTGTCATAGCTTTATTTGCTCTAAGAAATCCAACCAGGAATTTCTTCCTTCCCCTGCTGCACTCTAAGAAGAGGGAGTTTGAACGGGGAGGGGGAAGGAGGGCAATTAGCTTTACAAAGGAGCTGGTTGGCAGAACTGCATTCCCGGCTAATGGTCCATCTGAGGTTGCAGTGAAGGGGGAGGAGTTTTTCTTTTCTGCTGCCCTCCACACAAAGTGGGAGAACAGTTTGGTTCTCTCTACTCTAACGGAGACGGGGAGTCTGTGTGTGCATTTGGAAAAGCTTTGAGGCTGGTTTTCTTGCTCTCGACCTGCTCATCTCTGACCACTTGCCTCAGCTTGCTCGCACGCTGCCCTTGCCTCCAGCCCAAACCTGCTGCGATTTCACTGGAGAGTTTGTGCTCGCTGGGAGAAAAGAGGAGCCTTGAGAGCACCACCAGCCAAGGACAGCGGTGAGTTCCACAGGAAGTAGACTGCCCTTCTTTCCCTCTATTCCCGTCCCCCTCTTGGTGGGAGAAGGCCCCACTCCAACTTTTCCCGTGATCCGAGACCCCACTCGGTGACTGCCAGAGCCCAACAGCGCCCCCTGCAGGCCACCACAGAGCACTGCAGGCTCTGCACCTCCAGCGATCCGACAGCATCCCCCGCCAACTGTGATTAGAACTGCACTAGAGGACAGAGAAGTGTTCAGACTGGTGTTTTTTTTTTTTGAAGGGGACTTTTGGGTACAGGACTATTGTCTAGTTGGTTTTTTTGTGTTCTGTTATTGTCTTTGCTGACATACATACATCTTTTAATAAAGGGTTGTTACTTCTTCCTTTTTTCCATACTTCCTCGATTGGAGCCTCTCAGTTTTGGATTTACAATTGCTGAGAGAGAGAAGTTTGGTCTATCTCATAACTCATCCTCCTTAGCAAACATTCCACTCTCTTTAAACTGAGACAGAGATTCAGGGCAAAGTACTAGTAAGGTCATTCACTAAAGTAAAAGGAAACTAGACAGAGTCCTCACTAAAATCATCATTTAGGCTTTATGTGAAACATTTTGTAATTGTGCAAATTAATTAATTTAAAACAACAATTTGCAGTTCATAATTTATAGTCATACAGCTCTTCATACAAAATAACAAAATATTGAAGGTTCTGAGCAATTTGCTTTTAGTTTCCCTTTGCATGTCTCCTGATTTCTCTAAAGGAGAAACAAAGAATATGCTCCTGTTTTGGCGTTTGTCTTTGGGGCTCCTTTCCAGCTTGACTAATGTGTACATCTAATCTTTATTCTCACTAAAATAAAGCCTGAGATTCTGAACTTCTTGACTTCTAGCTAACAAAAGTGTCTTGGAAGAAGGCGCAGATCTAGTTAACTCAGTAAGACCATCTCAGTTCAAAGCCTCAAAAACTGAGATAATCTTTCTTCTTTCCCACTTGACATTTAGCTCCAAGTCAGTGCAGGTCTGTGAAAAAGGCCCAGCAGATAGACTGTACCACGCATTTAGCAGGCCTTGGGTAAGGCTCAGTGAAAGAAGTGAGAGAATCCAAGGGGGATTCATAGCATGTTGTGCATTTAAGTGCATGATGCTTAAAAAAAAATAATTTAGGGGGTTGTTTTTGTCTAGAAAGAGGTAGAGAGTGTTTATCAGATATCATAAATAAGGTTGGGAAAAGTTTTTTATATAGCCTTGCAGCTGTCATTGCTCATTTACATTAATCTCATTAACCTGTTTAGCTAAACCTATACCAAGCTTTCAGTGCATTAGTCCAGGTGAAAAAGTCTTAATCAAATAACTGAACTCCTTTGCTTCACCTTATGCTCAACTGAACTCTGGGCCCAACAGTTCAGCTGGCTTTAGGCCTTGAAAACAACAAAGGAATTATTTGCCCAACTGTATCAAACACTGAAAATTAATGTCTTGCCTATAACAAATTTATTAAATTTGCTGCTCCAAAAGACTACTTAAAAAGCTTTTAAAAAGTCTAATTTAACCAGAACACAAAACTTGTGCAAGATGTTTAAATATAACTTAAAAAAAAAGATATTTTGAGTTGTAATATTCACCCTACCCTATTATTTTTTGGCTTCTGTTCTGTTTCATGCAGTTACGCTACTACAGACTTTGGCATTGAGTATAAAACAGATTCACCTCCTGAATATCAGGAGTAGAGACGAGTTTGGTGCATGAAAGCAGATAATATAATGCTAAAACAGTACAAATTATGTATCTAGCTGTAAATACGTGAGAGTACATTTTTATAAGATGGCATTTTAACTGCCTTAAGTTTCCCTAGGACGTGTAATTGTCCTTTTGACCAAGCCAGACACTAGTTTGAAACACATCTGTAGGAAACACTGCCAGTTAAAGACTAAAGTTTTAATGACATCAAAATTTTTGAGAGCATTAGCTGTTACAAGAAGATCAGGTCTATTCTACCACCTCAGACAGAAAAAAAAAAACAATCTACTTAGTAACAGCAAGTAGAGATCAAATCTACTTAGTAACAGCAAGTAGAGATCATATTTACAGCATTTGAGTATTCAATAACACAGCAGATTGCTATAAGCTTATCTATCAGCACAGACAATAAAAGTTTGTTTCATGTTTAAGGAAAAACGCCTGTTAGAATTAACTCAGTTTAAATGGAACAAAATAAAGTGCAGAGAAGACAAATCAATATTTGTATTTAGTTCCAGTTCAATAGTTTACATAAACCAGAAGACAATTCAAACTGCAAGTGCTTGCCCAACACCTTTATCTTAACTTAAAGTTATTTGCATCTATTTTTGTCCATGTCTAATATCCTTAAAAACAAGGAAAATTGTATTAAGATGTCCAGTTTCTACCTCTGAAATAAGTTTCACTTGCCAGGATACTGTCTGATCACAGAAAAGAATAGCATCTAAAACAGTTATTTTCATTAGTTTTGTTCCTAGGTATTACAAACAGCAGGTATTTCAAGGTAACCACTACATTTCCGCTTTCTAAAACTGACTGGATGAAACAGTGAATAAAGTGTCTTCACTAATGCAACTTTTTTTTTTTTAGCATTACAAAATAAAGTTTTCTTTCATTTATAAAAACATTCGAATGACCTGACTATCATGTGCAGTTAATACAACTCCACTACAGCCTTTTCATTGCATTAACGTTCACATTTAAGAAATGCCCATCCATCTTCTACTTACACTAAGTTAGCACAGGACAGTATATCAACACCTTCTCCACCTCTTTCCTATAAAGAAGGGGGAACGTGACTCAAAGATTCCCACTGCAACAGCACGTTAATGATGACAAACCAAAGCCATCATTTACACAGACCAACTCTTGTATTCAGCACATCAGGAGACTAGTTTTAAGCATCAGCTATATTGTCTCCCTCAGTTAAAGTAAATTAGGAAAGAAAATAAAAGTATTAAAAGTATTCAAAAAATCAAGTATGGGTGCAATTTCATATGTTTATAAGGAACTGGGGTTGGACTGAAATAATTAAGTAGCAAAAACTGAGGAAATCGGACTATTTTAATTTCTCACACAAAAGTCAAGACCAATGAGCTTTATCAATGCCACTGAGTAAATTCTCCCAGCAAATGGTAGCCAAGTCAAGAAGCTCTTCACAAGAAATAAAAACCTATACAACTTGGTCAAAGTGATCTCATTTTGAAAGATAACAGATGTTGTTCTTCTAAATTCTGCCAAAAATAGAAGTTTCTATTTTAATCACAAAGATACAGCAGCCTAAATGTGAGTTGAACAACTATTATTGTCAAAATAGAAAAAACACTTGAAACTGCATTAAGTCTAAAGATAGCAATCAAAAAAATGGATGAATGATTTAAGTATGAGGGAAGACAGGAGACAAATTCATTCCCCCTAGGAAATGCTATGAACCATCAGGAATAAGACTAACACATACATACTCAATTTGAAGATAGTGTAAATACAAGGGAACCACCTTGCAAAACAGACCATGGTCTAACAGATTACAAACAAAGAACTAATGGTCCAGTTATCTCCACTAGTATAAAATCTTGTCCAATAACAAGTAGGAAAAAACCTGAGGAGCTGTTAAGATCTTCTAGAAGCAGTCAAAACCCAGAAGTTACAGAATACTGATAATAAGAGGAGAATACAGGACAACTATTTACCTTTTCTATCAATTAACAAACATTATTAAACATTTTGTAAGTATATAAATGCACACATAATACAACTGCTCTTCATACAGAGGAGTTGAAAGTTTGCCAGAGTAAGAACAACTGAAAGCTTGGGTCTGAAAAGATCTGGACCGTTCTGAAGGCCATAAATCTTTTGCTGAGATCAAAGCAATCAATATAATTGATTGTGACCTTAAAGAACAGTATCAGTATTGCAATGGCTGGTGCAATTCAGACTGTTTCAAACTGTGAAAAAACTGTTCATATGCGGAGGGAAAAGAAGGCGAAACGTAACACCGCAAAAAAAAATCCAGTATGATTTCAATTAGTTTGTATTTTTTTTAATGAACCAGGCTAAAACTCATTCACACCTTTACTCAAGTTTCAAAGACAAATAAACACCAAGTAAAATGTTACTAGTCTCTCTAAAAACAAATAAAAATATCAACATTAAGACGTGCATAGATGGAAAGTCAAGGAACACTTCAGAATTACCTATCTGCTTGATAGTCACTACTCACAGCTCTAGAATATTCATAATATATCTTCTGCCCAAAGGTCAAAAAGGGATGGTTAATAACACAAATGAGCAAGAGTTATACTTGATATTATAAGGAACAATAATTCAGAGGATTACATGAAAATAATTTAAGAGGTCTAGTTCCACTGGTAGTGTTGCTCATGGAAGAGCCCATGTCTACCTATTTATCAAAATTTCGTAACTCTTATCTGTAAAGTTCCACTAAGAATTTCCAGTTCCACTAATTTCAGATCTTAGTTTTCCTGAGTACATTGAGAAATTTAATAGAATACTTGTCTAGACATTTCTATGGTAAACATATACACTGAAGTGACACTTCCCATGCTAAGCTATTCACCAGCTGGGAATTATTGTCAACATCTTGTACGTACACATTAAAGCAAATGAGAAATTTTAAAGCTAAGTGGAATGCTTTGTTGTCCAAAGGTTCTACTAAAAATGGTCACTTCTTCAAATGAATCAAGTAAGCTTTAAGGAAGCTATTATTTGGTCTTAGCTACATATCATAGCTTATTATTATATATTAGACCAAAGCAAATAAAAGCCATGAAGAGAGCGATTGAGTTTCTTAATACAAACAACCACGCACCTATCACATTAGAAATACAAGAAATAAATATATCTAACTCACCTTCAGGTGCATCTGCATCACAGTCTTTAGATACAAATGTCACATTCCTTGGTTGGCCATCAATTGTCTGATTACTCTGCATTATAAATATGGAAAATTAGTCTATCAGCAATGTTCGTCCAATGATAGTCCCCAAACCGAATACATTTCCAAATAAGTTTTTAATTTTATCAAAACTGTGTTGACAAAACTCTTACAATATTTAAACAGATTGTTTTTTGAACAGTATATGCAGAGTAAGCTGTAAATGGTAAAACATGAACATTTTTAAGTACCCTTTCATTTTAAAAAAATATAGCTTGTGCTCTTTTTGAAGACACAAAAATCAAATTTCATCTCTGAAATTAAACCTTTTAACTGTCCATAAAAGGAATCTGAAACTCAACTTTGGTGCTAAAGACACCATGAAAATATAAGGCTTCCATAATGATACCGAATGCAATTCTCTTCTGGTCTAAAGGTCAGATGGTAATATCCAACACACTTAGCCAAAATGGAAAAAGACAAATTATGCCGAAGTTAACAATTTAGAACCCAAATGTGCCTGCTTAAGTGGCCCAAATCTTTGGAAACCCAACCCTTTCAGAGACTGACATGAACTCTTTATGTACCACATTTTTGAACGAGTGAATAATTTTAGCAGAGTCCTTTGTACTACATTGATTTCTTCATACATTAATTCATTTTAAAGGGTCTCATACCTATTTTCACCTTCATGATTTCCTAAACAGAAAGCCCTCTAAAGAAATCAGTAATGGTCAACACCTTTTATCCTTCAGACTGAAGAAAATATTCCTTAAAACATACCAGCAATCAGTACAAGCTGGTACAGAAAACTGTCTCTCTGACAGCTTAATTGAGAAAGTTTATCAATATTAAGCAAATACAGCCTTCACTGTGAACATTCAAGAGAAACAACCAAGTGTCTATCCTAAAGGATCCTTTAGGATAGCAACAGTTTATATCTCCAGTTAATTTTGATTCATGCAAAGACAAGGAAGTGTGGAGACCACTACTGCCTCAAAAAATATGGATCCAAAAGGAGTATGATTAGTCACAGGAATTGGTGGAACCAAAAGCAGGAGGACAATGGACAGAAACAATAGGAAAAGAAGACATGAAACTTCAGTTATTCAGTGTACATTTAGTAGTGGCCCATCTCCGGGATGTACTCCAGCTGGCTGTCACCATTACAGCTTACACTGTTCAGAGAGTGTTTCTTTCAAAGGACAGCATTGTACCTTGTACAATGTGTGCCCTTACACAGGGCATACAAAACCCATAGATCAATCAATCACAACATGGTCATTTCAAAAATTTCACCTTCCTTATCTTTGTTCACTTTAGTATTTTAATAGTAGGGTTTTTCAAATACAACCTATGGGCTTTGTTTGATAACATCTATGCTTTTTTCTAGGTCTTATATCAGTGTTGTTCTCCATGAACACTCCTGCAATTTAAGACATTTTTAGCACAACTACTGCTGGAGGAGAACTCTTAGTGGTCTGTTATCCCACTTAGTCCAAGGCTGAAAGCTGGAGGCATCAAGGACAAGCATGAGACAAAACCAAGTACAGCACTCAAGCATGTGTGCTGTAAGAGGTGACACATTTTGAATACTTAAAAAAATAGCAAGCTATCATATAACAGGTTAGGTTACAGCCTGTAACACCAACATAATTTGCTCCTGCTTTATATTCAGGATCAAGAAATTGAAAAGACCTGTTTGCACACTTGGCCATCTAAGGGATACTTCTGGACTCCTACTGCTGACAGAGACACTCGGGGTCCTGCAGTTTAGGTCCACTCCTACAAATTATCTATGTGATGGCTGAGGAAGGAAAGTGACTGTTCCCTGGTTAAGGACCAGAGCACCAAAAGTATCAGTGTCACTCATGGCATATGCTGGTCTTTTAATTCCAGTCTGTGTCAGTCAAGTCCTAAAGGTCCACTGCGTACAAACATCAGCAAGCAACGGTCTTTCTTTCAGACAAACACAAAATAACCTTTGACCTAGCTGAATGGAAATAGCAATTATACTTGAGTATGGGTAAAATTATGATTTCACTAGAAAGCTGAGAAGGTGGCCTGGATGTGGATAGAACTCTGTGAAAGGTTAAGAAGAGACTCATGGCTGATTAGCAGATGTCACAAATTGTCTTAATAGGTGATCCCAAGCTACCCTGGGTGTTTGAAGAGCTATGAAAGTTGACCAAACCTCTACACAGGGACTCAGTTGGTAAGGCCACTATATCCAAAGGAAACTTCCAAAAGTTTCCTACAGACAGCATAGCTGAAGACACTTTTGATGAACTGGGGTCACATGCTTTGAACACACCGGTGGTCAGAATATTAATAAAGCTAGCAGCCCAGGTCTCACTAATGTTAATTGCCTCATAAGAGCTCCACTTTTCTGTACATACTCAGTTAAAAGGAAAAACCACCAGCACTTCCAAATTAAAAGTTCTTGTCAAGAGTAAAAGTCTCCAAAGGAAACAGTTCAAAATTTAAACAGGAATTTAACCTGCCTAATGCATTACTATAGATTTCGGTTACAAATTAGTTTAATAGGTTAACAGATTGGCAATTACTGTAGAGCAAAGCAAGGGGAGAAGTACTTTTACACACTGTCTTTCTGTGAGCCATCAGATTGTAATATACATGTTTATTAGCCCACCTATCCACTAAGCTGACTTGGAATAATCCTCATTTTTTGCTTGTTTTTTTACACAGTGCTGGTTACCAGTGGTGTTACTTTAAATGATGAAATTGACAGTGGTGTGTGAGCACAATAAAAACCTAGACTGTCCAAGTGAACTGCTGCATACAGCTCATCATCAGGAAGCCTGCCATGTATAGGTCACTTGCCCTGTTCCTGTGTATGTTCCTGGATACTCTTACATCCATAATCACCAATTTGTAACTGTTAAGAACCTCTTCATTGTTAACATCCACAGAAAAGTCTGTTGCTCCTCTTCATTCCCAGACACCACCTCTTCTCATTTCTAAATATAAAAATCTGACATGCAGTTGTCAGGGTAGTCAGACAGAAAATGTGTCTGGTACATTCTGAAACAGTCTTTGAGAGGATGTTGTCTGAAGACGTAACAAGTAGATAATTTGGTATGCCAGGGAAGTCCAGATGAAGTTTACCAGCATATTCTTTATGCCTTGTATTACTTTAACAATAAAAGCAGTTTCTACTCAAGTTGTAATATGTACTTTAAGCACAGCTCTTTGAAATGAAACACAGGAAGCTGAAGGACCAGAATGGCTATCTTGCCCACAACAATTTTAATCCTTTAAATGGAAAGTTAGAACTCTACTCAACCATTTCAGCTAATCCTTCTTGCATTGCTGACCAGGATTGTATGTCAATAGCTGTAAGAATGACACAATAGCCTTCCTACTGCTGTGCTCTATTCTCTTGGCTCGTCTTGGTTACAAACTATGTATTTATGTTTGGATACTAATTGTCATAAACAGGTAACATGCAAGTGTGTGTTTAGTGTCAATCTTTCTGCCTCCCTCAATATACACACATTTTATTTTATTTATAAAGTAAAACAAACTGCTAACTATAGCTTTTATTATTTGTTTTTTTCTTCAATGTTCCATGTTATCTGCCAGCTTTATCACAAAAGATTCCTTTCTCAGGTCATTGCAAGGCCTAAAGACTAGTTTGGTAGGACCTTTAATGAAATTTTCCATCCTACCCTTACACCCACAATGGCTTTGCACTGTAATTGGAGATATACAATCATTCTACAACATAAAAAACTGAACTGCCTTTTGCAGGCACTTGAGCTCATAACTGATATTGATATATCTATATGATGTTCTAAGTTATATACATAGTATGTAATCATGCCAGGAGTTCTATGTAAACTCACCATATAAGCAAAATGCTTTCCTAAACTTACTTTCAGATTAGTTTTTTGCTGCTACTACTCTAATTCTGACAAGTTGAGCCAATTTATAGACGCCTACTGTGGTTTTTTGTATTAGTTTATTTTGTATTAGTTACATCTAGCATAAAATCTAATAAAATGTATTACACTTCTTAAATACCAAATACTCAAATCCCCTACAGTGATTGTATTACTGTGCTTGGATTGACATGAGGATGACCAATTGCCCCTTACCAGACAATTGAGATGTAAAGACAGTAGGAAAATAGCATTTATTGAATCCTCCATTTCCTGCAGTGACAATTCTACCACATCAACTCAACACATTTAAGTTGATCAGGTTCCTCATCTCCAGCATGTTTAACACTACTCCAATTTCAATTTCTCCTTTTGTAATCCTTTTGTACCAAATATTCTGTATCCACCATGTAAACCGAAAGAATTGATAGTGATAAATCACAGAATTTACTAAATAGTCACAGCTGAAGGAGGTCAGTGTGTGTTTTATTTTGTTTTTTTTTTTTATTTTATTTTTAAAGTAGTGTGCTCCCCCAGAGGTACATCCTCCTGGAAAACTAACTGAAGTATTCCAAATGCTCAAAGCAGCATACAGTTACTTCAATCTCATTTAAATCCCTTCTTTTAACTACTCTGGCTCAACTGTTTTGTCTGTGAAACTCAAACACCAAACAGCACACCAGGAGATCTTGACTTCATTGTGGCTGAATAAGCAACCAGTTCACAACCTGGTCAGCTGAAGACCAGATCTAATAAAAGTCTAAACCTGCAGGATATCAGACCTTAATAGACAGATGTCCCTGAAACCTCTCAAGAGTCTTATGATATGTAACATTGAATTTCCCCATAAATACGCAGCCTGCCACTCAAACTAAGATGAAATACGATAATTCAAGTCTTCAGAAGATAAAAGACTTAAATCAAAACCTTGAAGTACACAAAAGTGCAATAACAAAAGCAGACACTAAATTTTAACTGGTTAATACTGTAGATTTTAGAGAGCAAGAACTGCATGGAGTTTCATGAAGTTGGACAGTCCAAAGTGTCTTAAGTGTGATTAATCAGCACATACTTTGCTCCAGTGTGATGAATTTCTACTGTAATAAGTTATCTTTGTCATTCCTCACAAATATGCACATAAAAACTATCATCTGTGGATAACACTGATTTTATTCTCTACATAGCCTTACACATTAAAAATAATCCTCACAGCATACCAGTACAAAATCCAGTGGACGCTGGCAACTGTCTTATCAGAAAGAGTAAAGCAAAACTCAGGAGTTTCATACTGTCTGAAGATAACCCAGAAATTAAGCTGTGTAATATGTAGTACAACTGGTTTCTGGCTTGTGTATTACCAACAGACCTACTAGTATTTAAAAAAAAAACAACTAGCTACAAAATTCTCTTCAAAATCTGAGAATGCGCCTGACTTTAAGAGTTCCTGTAAACAATACATTTTTGGATGCAGAAAATTTAAACATAAAATAAAAAAAATGACATCTCACCTGCACCAGGTATTTCTGGCTTCCATACATTACATATTGTGGAGCAAGACTGTAAATCATGTAACTTGTATGAAGAACTATCAACAAAAGTATCATACAGAGAAATAAGAGTGCTTGAGGTCGAGTTTTTCCTCGTCTGATTTTATAAAGCTAAAACCAGAAAACAAATATTAACACAACAAAATTATTTTTTTTCCTGAAGACATTTAAAAACCTCTTTAATTCAAATAATAGTTTTAATTCTACTGCCAGAAGTGGGAGGTTGCTAAAATGATCCTCTGGCAACTTAACTCCAGTGACTCAAAGCAGGTTTTCAGGGGTATTTACCTAAATTTCAAAGTACAGCTGTTTAAACAAATTAAGTACTGGTTGTATTAATGGCCCAAAACACCTACACACCAGTAACTAGTAGGAAGATTAAAATGGTGTTGCCTATCACAAACTGTGTATACTTATAACAAACTGTGCCTTGGTTTGCCAAACGATATTATGCCCTTTGGTCAAGGTGGGGTGTCATCTATCACTACAGCCCCAATTAGATCTAGAAACAGAGGAAGGAGTTATGAGAGAGCATTCCCAGGCTCTGAGGAAACTTGCCCACCATATGGTGGCTTCTTGTTCATTTAACATTGCAGGGAACAATACAATCCCTCATTGTTATTCTGTAGATACCACTGTACTCTCTAATCCCTAAGGGCTTAACCTGAAGACAGTATTCAGGGGAAGAAGCTGGCACATGAGGGGTAAATGACAGAAGACCAAAACCAATACTAATCTCACAACTCTTTGCAAAGATTGATGGTCATTGTTCAAAATCTGGGGTGTCACCACACGAAAAGGTGACAGTTTTAAAAGGAGAGTAGGCACATAAGCATGGAAATATTTAACCAAGTATCACAGGCATGACTGTCACACTATGGGACACAAAGCTGCTTTTTCAAATACTTTTTTTTCAAATATATTATTTGCTTAATATTTAGATATGCCATATCACCACTGTACTCTTTTACTTCTCATGAAGCTACACTTGCTTGTCACATCTGTGAGATATTGGATCCAAACCTCACTGAATTGTTGATATGGCTCAAAACCAACTCACTGTGAGTGTGTGTGTGGAAGGGCTGGGCCTAGACCTGCAGGTAGGTGGTAAGGTTGCCGTATCACATAAGGCTTGCTCAGAGCACATAGCCTGCAGCTAAGAGGGCTGGGTCCCTGAGAGCACATGGCAGAGCTGAAGGCTTTGTAGCGGGGCTGTCAGTCAAGGCAGACCTGCCTGGCAGCCCACCCACAGCACACCCCTGCAGCCTGTGACCAGCTACAGCACAGCTCACTCTGGCCTGAGGGCACTGACGGGATATCCTGCCTGGGAGGGAAAACTGAACCATATAAATACATGAGACTCCATCTGAGCTCCCTCTCTATTTTCTCCTGCAGCCTGCACCATGTGAATCATTGAATCTTGTTGGTAACCACTTTTCCTTTTCTCTCTCTCCTCTTCTATTTCTTCTTTCTTTACTCTTTTAATCTGTTCTCTTCTTTTACTCTTTTCCTTCTCTTGTGGGTAGCTTAAAACCAATGAATTGTGTTGTACTAAAGCTAGTATATTGATTGTTTGTGCTGGTTTTTATTTTTCCTGTGGAATGGGTTTTTGTGCTGAATGTTTTAGTGAAATATTTCTTCTTGATTGTATTTTACTCCTGTAAACTCTTTTGTCAAAATATCTTATTTTTCTCACTAAATTAAAAGAATTTCTCTTAGAGAAGAGCATGTGACTCTTTCTCTGGATAAAAATTCGAGATTATAACAAACCAAAAGGCTTTTAAAAAGTCTTAAATAAAATGTAACCACTCTGGGCAGCTTATGGCTTAAAATCTGGAGTGTAATAACATCAATGGCAAATCAAGCCCTTCTGACTGCATGCACATTTCAGATTTTGACCATAAAATTGACTTAATACTTCCAGTACATCAGAATCATATGGCTTTAACTTAGAAAAGTCAGAGCCAAAGTGACACTGATTAAATACTTGAAAAAGAGTCAGATGACTGTACTGCTCAAACTGAAACATCAGTTTTGGTCTGATAACTAAGCAAAATGAAACACCTTCCAAAAGCAGTGCAAATTGTACACTAGGCTTCCACTCACTAGACATACAGATGTATTTATGAAGCAGTACATAAATATATTCAATAGCACACATTTGTTAAATATCTGCGTATTAGAAACTAAACTCTTAAGTCATATTTACCCTTATCCAGAAGAACCATATACCCATATTTCGAATCCCTGCCATTGAAGTGAAGATAAAGTACATAACAATAGTTGTAATAAGAATATAATCAAGTGGAAAAACCTAGAACAAAAACACAAGCAGTTAAGAAGACAAGGAAACAAGCTCTTCTCCCACTTATATCTAAATAAGTAGTTTCTACTTATAGCGTCTGTGGTAGCAAGAGTCCTATTTAAAAGTTTTACATAGCTGGCTCCAAATATAGCTAACATAGCTGGGTGCTAATAGAGCTTAGACAATTAATTTGCCAACTGAGCATTTTTCTTAATTTAAAACTTGTGCTAATTTTGAAGCATTATACATTTTTAGGCCAAGAAATACTTAATTCTTTTAAATAGAAAGTCTTAGAATGGAAAGTCCACAGTGACAACAATCATTTTAGGACTACATAGGCATTCTATCTGTGACATTTTTCTGATCATATTTGCATACAAAATTTGATTTTTATATTTACATTAATAACAGCTTGAGAATACTGCTGCTGAACACTACTTTGTGCAGTAAGCTGCAAGCTTAGGTGTTCAACAATTTTAAAACCCTGTGGAAGAATGCATTGTGCTGGCCCACTGTACCAAGAACACGGAAATAACTCAACTAGGGGAGAATAAAGCACTAGCTTATATTAAGGCTTTTCTTTTTCTTAGTTTACCCATGAAAAACTAAATTTGTACATGGACTTGTTGCCTTTCAACTCTACGGAAGTTAACAGTTTGTTGGGTTTGTTTTGAAAACTAATTCCTTACTCTAACATACACAACTGCATCGAGGAATATATCTTTCAGTGTGCAACAAATATATTAAAAAGTGGAAAAGTGCATTTACTTCACTGAAGAGGGCTAAACTATCCAGTACACCAACAACTAGAATGTAGGTAGAGCACAGGAAAAAGTTGCTTTTATTCTGTACATAGTAAACACAAATGCAGTCATTCTCCATTGCCACTGTGTTCTCATCACGTAGAATTTAAGTTTCAAGCACCACCTTCCTTCCCCAAACAAGCTTCCACCCAAAAAGATTTTCATATCAGCAACTAATAACTAAAAGTTAGTAAGGAATTTGCCTCGCTTTTACTGAACGCACATGTAGGCAAATGTTGTTTTAATTAACTGCTTGGGGAGAAGTTTGCCTTTTGACAGTTTACCAAAAAACAGAGGAGCATCCTTACATATATATATCACCAATTTTTTACTTACTCTTTGAAGAACTGGTAACAACATATTCAATGGATTGGTCAGATTAGTTCCTAAAATTATAAATCCTGAGTCGAAACCAGCCGAATGTAGAGCTTTGTCCAAACTGCAATAACCGGAAAAGTTGGGTAAGTACAACAGTTCTCCCAGACCTTCGTCTTCACTTTAATCTAAAAGGGCAACTAAAAAAAAAAGCCCAACTAAGCCCAGAGACTGATAGCTTTCTAATATCTATACAGATACACACTTTGCTTTGTCACACTCATTGCACTTGTTCTGAGAAAGTTACATTGATTTCTGCAGCTCCTCAGCATTTTAGCTTTTCCCTAGTTTGGGTCATAGAGCTTATTTGCCCAGTTTGAAAAGTTAAACGTGCCAACATTTGAGACCTCTGGTTAGTGTCACTCTTTGTTGAAATCCACCAGATCTGCAGCTGGCCATATTGTTTTCAATGCCATCAAACAATTACTATGAAATGGACATCATAATAGATTAAAATATGTCACTTACTGCAAGAATTTAAGCACCTGTTACCCAGCCAAGAAGTATCTATGTGCATCAAGATTCATTCCAGCAATCATATTTTGTAGTCTGAATTAAACTTTCTTAACATATATGCTCAATTTCTCTGCTGAATCAAAACAGTTTTCAGCAACATACAGTCAAGTCAAGCTGACCCACATTCTTCCTTCAATCTGTTTTAGCACATTTTGCTCAGTTTCACTATATACTATTATAACGAGAAATGCAGCTCTAACGACAGAAATGTAAGGTAGAAAGCAAACCACCTCTTGGAGCAAACCACCCCAATTCTGATGTTAGAGCAGAAACTAGGTAGTTTAAATGGTTAAGGAAAATGCTGAAGTGTACTTACTTTGACAAGAACAGAGAGACAGTGAAGAGCAGTGCCACAATGATGAAGAACACTCCCCACACAATCTAAAGGTAAAAATTAAAAGCAATGTAACTGAAAGTACTTTCAATTGATGCAAGAAGTGAAGAGTCGTCTAGGTTTCAGTAAGGGACGAATGAGCTTGGACACTTCAGAGCTTAAACACATTTGAAACAGTAACTGTTTGGTAAACAATTGAGAGAAGTAAGAACAAAACTTTTACTATGTTAAACACAGTTTATGTCAAGTACATCACATTCTCCAGTGCAATACACAAGTCTACCCCTTAAGTCAAAGGTGTCATTAAGAAAAGAGATGACACATTACATCAAATGAATGCAGCATTTAGCAGAATGCACAACCTGTACTTACTATTACATGGAAAACCTTAACTATATACATGCATATAGCATTATTTAAGGTAATTAGAGATTGGTGCCTTGACCACTACACCTGTGTGCTCATCTTCCAACATGAGGCAACCTGTGCACACCTTACAAGGAACATCTCACCTTTCCCAAGTAAAAGCTCCCTTCTGTAGTGCTACTCCAAAACACAGTGACCAAATCACTGGGAGCTGATTTTTCATAAAACTCAAGTAACCAAGCCCAAATGGCAGGTCTTGATTAAAAACAAAAGGAGAGTGTTTTTATTATGCCTACCAAATATAGCAACTTGAGTCAGGGATTCATTCTCTAAGCTGTCCTCAACTAGAGCACCTCCCATTGTTTTTCCTGGGCTACAAGCTAGTTCAGGAAACCATTCTCCACTTTGACAGGTTTTCTCCCTCAGAATCTTTTCTTTAGGGAGGTTGGGGGATGGCACACAGAAGTGAGCCTAGACAGTAAACCCGTTCAGCTACAGTTCCTAGAAACTCAAGTCATGGAATATGACCAAGTAAGCATGCTGAACTTCCTCAAACAATCATGTTTTCAGATAGTTAGACCTGAGACCTAGACAGACGTACTTCCAAACTGTACATGCAGGAACATACTGCATGGTCTTCCACACGAATGGGAGAGTTTCACCATTTAAATTATTTTATTAGTCCCAAAACTTGACACACGCCATGATGAAGAGGTTAAGAACTTCATCACAGCTGCTCATTAAAGATACTCAGAGTTACAATGCTATTATTGTTCATTTAATTCCGAAGATAAACTTCAAACAATATTAGAACATCACTTATAAAACAACTGCAACTATGTAGGCCTTATTAGGTATAGATTTAGAAACTAATACCAAGGTAAGCATTAACTTGTGCATTTCCACATAATTAAGTGTACTAAGATTTTACTTCTCCACAGCAAACTCCCACTAGGTATTAGCTGTACAGGGAACAGATGTTTAAGCCAACTAAGACCAAGAGTCTTAATCTTGCTTTACTTCATTACTTTCTGCTAGCTATGGTCACTAGACTGGTATCCATATCCCCTCTTGAATATGCTTATCTTCTGAAGTGACGTCTAACACTTAGATAAATCATTGCCAAAAAGAAAAAAAAAAAAAAAATCACTCCTTTCCCCATTTTACCCTCTACTGTAGTCCCATTAAATACAAAATTGAGAGGCTAATATTAAAAAAAAACAAAAAAACAAAAAAACAACTTCATTCTACTTTAGTTCATCCTGTATGTCCACAGTACTATTAAGACTACTGAACCATAAATTATTTACAGTTTACATCAACCTATACTTACATAACTCCAAAGCATCACCTGACTTAGGCTTTTCACAGAAGAGATCCTTGTGTCCTTGTCTAGGTTTTCCTCATACTTAACTGACTACAGACAAAACGACACCTCATTTCCAGCATATTAACCAACACTCAGACTAACATACTCAACTGACCACGTCAGTTCAGTACCATTTTGTATCTGGTTAAGGGAAAGAATAAGTACTGCCTTTTCCTTGCCCACCACATAAAGCCTAAGATGGGCTATAAAAAACACTACAGCAGGAGCTATATACTCAGTGTTGCCTTTTACTTGTCACCTATAGCAAAAGACAAATACACAATCTTATCGGGACGATACGGCACTGCTATTTACTAGCTTTAAACCAACTAGAGTATCTTCAAATATTCTAGATACACTTCACCATGAAAATTTGCAAAATAATTTTGCTTTGTGTCACAGCATAAATGAGAAGGAGTTCAAGGTCTTGAGAACATGATTACATGTTCAACTTCAGAGAAGAGGACAGCAATAAATCAAAACCTCTTGTTCTCACAACAGGACTATTTATCAACTGATGCTGAAAAGCTTTTAGTACTAGAAGACGTGAAAACAAAAGCCTGGCTTTCAGCCAAACACACAGAGGAATTTAGTAAGGTCATTATTTTTTAAAAAAGGAACCTTCAATGCATATTAAGAGAAGTCTAACTTCCAATGCAAGACAAACTTTTTTCCTACTCCCTAGTCCTTTTGAAAGCAGAACCTCAATGCAACCATACATCAAGCTGTGTTACCTCCTACACTACAATCAGTTTGAACTGCTCCATTGCCAGGCCATTTCTTGATATCCATCAGCTACAAGATCCAGGTCCCATACCCAGTAGTACTCAATCATTTGCACTGTCACTGGACAGCGTTCAGAGCTGCTGCTTGCACTTACATCACTGATCACCTCTAAGTGTCTGCTTAGGTCTTCTAATCTACAATCTGTTGTGCAAGGTAACATGCATACTGCTAACTGCCAACAAAAGAGTGAACTATGCTTTTATGCAATACTGCAAATATTGCAAAAATAATGAGTTGAAGCAACACTTACTAGTATGACTTACACTGCTGTCTGAAATGAGCTCCTTGAGCATCTTAATAGAAAGCCTCTGCTCAAGCAAGTAACGACACAGCTAAAGCAGAACACAGTAGGAACTGGTTTACTTAAAGCTTTATCTTACATATGAACCCATGGGATTAAAAGACATGGTTAAGCAAAAGACAAAACAAAAATGTCAATATAGGCATTTCTCAACATTAAAAATGGAAGCACACTTCTCCTAGATCACAATGGAAAGTTGAATCACATTCCAGTTTAATATGTCAGGTCAAATAATTGAGGAATAACTTAGAAATATCAGAAATAATTTAGAACTATCAACTGATTAGTGTATTTTTCCACTGCTACTGCACATAAATAAGCCACAAACTAAGAAGTCTTTTCTGACATTTTTCATGTTCTGTTTATATCATTTTCCCTGGTACTCTCTCTGCAAGCTTCTAAACATTCTAACCCTGCATCACTCTTGTTTGAATTATTCAGAGAACTCTTTGCCTCCTATTGCTGCTCCCTAATCTCAGTCAAGGTAAGCTATTTCAACTGTGGATAATTCCAAAGTGTTAAGATAATCACGGAATTTCAGACTTCGATTACTCTTATGGAAGAATGATCCATAAACAGTTCGCACTTGTTTAAAAAGCCTCAAAAATAGCTTCCAAAAATTGTTAATATTGGCCCTGTAGACAGACACCAAGCTCAACAAAAGAGGTGTTGCAGCACCAAGGGAGCAGACATTCCTCTCCCAGTCCATTAAGAAGACCATTCTGGAGCAGAGAACCACATTGAGCCCATGGAGAATCCCACACCAAAACAAGTGGTTATTTTCTGAAGGAAGTTTCAGCCTACAGAGATCCCACATGCTAGGTGCTTCTGATAGGAACTATGGTCCATGGAGTAGACCCACACTGGAACAGAAACAAAGCATGAAGAGGACACAGTAGCAGAGTAGAAATATTATGGATTCATGGCAACTCCCTATTGCCCATCCCCTCTGTGCCACAGAGTCGGGACAAAAGGAGAGAAGTGGAATCTTGGAAAGAGTGAGTGCGGATCTCTTCACACAGATCTCAAAAGAGAGCGCTTGATTTACTTATATTACTCAACTAAGGCATCTCTTCAGTTTGTTCACAACTGTTGTGATGTATCCCATGAAAATAATGATGCAATACTTGCAATTTACCATTGTTGAGTAGACTTCGATGTTTCACATCCTATAGTCTTGTTCGCACACTGAACAAAAACATATGTGCTCTGGAGTTTCTTTTCCCAAAAAATTTTTATACTTATCCCTAGAGCAATACCACATTTCTCCTGCTGCTGAGAGTATCAAATAAAAGCATGAGAAACCACAGTAAAGAAAGGAGAAGCAGGAAACAGTACGTTTTGTAGGAAGAAATTAGACTAATTCAACATGACTTGACAACCCCATGCTGGCCAATACTCATTTCCTTGGGATCTTCCAGATCTGCTTCTTTTGACTAAATTGAAAAACTAACTTCATCTTTGTGTAAAACAATCAGTCATTCTCCAAACTTAGTTTATTCTACGTCAAATAAAGCTTATTCTTCAAAGAAAAAGTTTTGCTTTTGCTTAACAACAAATCACATAGATACTTAGCATTAATAAAACAATTAAAGCAAGAACATTAGAGGACACTATGCAAAGACAATCTGATTACAAAAGCCTGAATGGAGACACTAAGTTAAGACTGTAAAAGACCTTGATGACTAAGAACATCTCCTGAACATGTTATCCTGTTCTGTCAGTCCCAGTAAGAGTCTGCAACTCCCATAAATGTGACCATCCCAAACACAAAGCAGAAATACAGTTCTCTTGTTCCACAAGAAATGGAATTTCTCTTGAACTCTGAGAAGTAGCCACATTCTTGAACAGTAATATACACGTGGCACTGAAGGTGAAAGTGTTGTAAAACAGTAAACAAAGCCCCAAGATACCTTCTGCACTTCTCCATTGAACAGAAGTATTATCTGTGGATATTGAAAAGATTTTTGTCTTTTCTTTAAAGCCACTAACTGAATGATTGATAAGTTAAGATATTTGCAAAGACATCCCAAATGCTCTTAAAGAAACAGTAAAACAGTTCTCCAAGAGTTAAGATGTAATTAAGTGATAGACATTAATCACCTTCACAGGACAGCTCTAGTCAAAGTAAACAAGTTCGCTAACGTGCTTCATAGCACAACCCTAGTCTAAGTGAAAAACTGTCAGGAAAAATTATCCACCTGCAACTCTCCTTTAGTCTGCGATTCATGAGTCAACAATTCACAGTGACTGTCACAGTTACTGAGAGAATAAAAAGCATTCAAACCACAAAAATAAGGAGGCACTTGAATACCATCTTTACTGTAGGTGATAAGCTGTAACTAATGATACTGTACACTATCCTACAAGAACACAATGAATGGTTAAAATCCTACAGACAAAAAAGATATGGCCAATACACTTGTCAAATTTGAGCTTAATATGAAAATTTACAGAAACTACATAACCTATACTGAATATTTTTTGAATCAAAAGGAAGCATCCAAACTGTTAAAGTGAATAGTTACGGATATTTGTACTGTCAATGAAAGGGCTAAGTCTATGCTTCTAACGTATCACAGCAAGATAACTCTGCTAAGAATTTCACAATGAAAGCTTTTGGTCAACTGCAATTTCAGCCCATTTCCATTGGTACTTAGCATTAACAGTAGCAGTGACAGAGGAAATTGCTTATAGCCTGCTCCCCTCTACTCAGTTTTCCCAAAAGCAGCCTATTGCTAAAGTTTCTTCCTACATCTAGTTGGCAAGAAATATTTTATCTAGCAATGCTGTTCATAGAAGTATGAGTTTTTTAAAACCAAGTATCTACTGAAAGTCAAAGTCCTAAGATCAAAGGGAGACCAAGATAAAAGCTTTGCCCAAATAACCATCTCATGTGCACTGGTTAAGTATTACCACATAAATTTCTATGTAGTTAGCTTACTATTGATCAAGTAATTCCTTGGCAAGTCGCTTATTCCAAATGCATATATTCTCAAAGCATCTCTGACTTCTGATGGATACATGTAATTGAGATTAACCCGACAGCTATAGAATTCTTCCTTCTCCCCATTTTCACATTTGATAGAAAAAATAAGATATTCTGATTTTCTACGGCAGTAGCACTATAGTAGACAAGCTAGGATTTGTTCATTTTCAATCTTAATCGTAGTTGAGACAAATTAAAAGGTTTTCCAAGAGCTCAAACAGTGTTTGCTATAGGGCTGTCATTGTGTAATGTAATAGCAAATTAAAAAAAGCTGTTGATATTCAGGGTGGTAATTGATAAACTTGACCTATGACTTATACGGGAAGAAGAAAGCTGAAAGTTATTTCAAATTAAGTATCAAAAACTGAGAAAAAGTTTTACCTTTAAAGGTCGGATAGCTTCACAGAACTTTGTCCACCAGCTTTTCTCAATAGATTCCAAATGCCTCTCTCTCCTTCGAAGTGTCCTTAATCTTTCTTCTAGTTGTTTTAGAGTCCGTCTATCCCTTGATGACAGAGGGCGGCCATCTCTGCACTGGTTACCAAAAACAGTGCAAGAGATCAAGAGTCACCAAATCAAGAAAACAAATTTGATACCTAGTTTAACTATTTATAACTCTCAAGAATTTGTAGTATATAATTCATGCATATATAATTTCAATGCATATCAAGAGGATGAAGTGCAAAAAAGTCATAAGCTGCAACCAGAAGAATTCCTATTAGGTGGTAGAAACCACTTTTCACAATGAAGAATTAGTTGAGTGTACCAGACAGTTTGTTTGATAATTATGTTTAAGAATGTACTTTAATTCTGAGTCTTTAAACACTGAGTGGGAACCACTGCATTCTTGTAAATTGAGTAGCAAATCCTTAGATCTCAGTTACATGTTAATAAGCAAAAGCAACAAAACAGGTATTAGATAGCCAAACCAAAACTGTTTGTAGCATTGATGCTAGTATATTACAACCTGATACTTAGACAAAGAGATTCTTATATAGTAGGAAACGTACTACAACTGTATTTTAAAACTTTGAAATTCCTTATTAATTTTTCCCTTATTTTAAAACAGCCTTCCTGCAGATAGTGTAACACTTTACACTCAATAGAGTTAAAAAACGTTTTAAATAAATTTCTCAAAAATTACAAGACTAAGACTACTTTCTAGGCCTGCGAACACTTAAATTGGAGACCATAATGCACTTTTAACAGGAACACATTCACCATACCCTGTATAGCACCTCAGTGACAAACTTTTTGACAACAGTCAAGTTCCCGATCTGCAAGTTCAAGCTTCAATTATTTAAGACTAAGGAAATAAAGATGTCAGATGTACCAGTAGCAGTAGATCATACTACATACTGAATTTTTTCATTAGATTAAATAGCATACATACTTCTAGTTTTTAGTGTATACTACTCTCAATAACACTCACTTCCTTCACAACTTAATGCAAATGTAACTGAACAATTAAGATTTCAATTACAGAATGAGGTAGAATCCTGACCACAGTGCAAACGAATTTTACTTGTTTTATGGATTAAAGGTCATATTAAAATATAGACATAATTTAGTGACTTTCTACTTTTTAATCCTATGTTAGCTAGGCTGATCAACAAGACCAGTTGCATGCAAATTCTTGTAGTCCAACAAGATCTTCTATAATAAGTAATGATCCATTTGTCACATGTTTCTCATTTTTCTCATATTAATTTCAGTAATGGATGCCTTTGTTGTACTAGTCTGTACAAAACCAAAGCTTCATAATTTAAACTGGGGGAGACTACCTTTTAGATTTCATTATTCAACAAGGTGTCTAGAACATTGGAGGTGCCCACGCTGTGTACAGAGGTAAGACAAGTATCAAGGGAAGACTGTTGGAACAGTTTCAACATTGCTGAGGTCTACTATCACAGAGCACAACAACAGCACAGATGGACTGCCAGGATGGAAGCGAGGCATCTTAATATCCCTTCCTCCCAGTCAAGGCTGTGAAAACACTGGTCAACCCATTATATGAAATGGGTTGAAAAAAGGGTGGGAGATTTCCCTCATCTTGTTCGTAAAGCAGAAATCCTACCCTTCTTTGGCTTGCACTTAGACATTGTTAAGAGTGTCTTGCTTACATTAAGCACAGAATTCCCATTAGGGGCAAAGTCATCATGGGTTTACATGGGGATGTTTAGGATTTAGAACAGATTTCCATAAAGAAATTATTTATAACAGGAAGGTACATTAACTGGGAAGCAAGAATATCTGGGGTTGTTATTTATTCACACAGATGATTCATAGTTTGATGAACCTAGCTCATGACAGCTCTACGTGGCAAATATCCAGTGTTAACTACACTACATTGAGTAAGTATCAATATATTGGATGGCATTTCTAGCAGCAGACAAAGTGAGGTTACTATCTACAAAGCATCTCTTCCATCTAAGCAGAACTGGAGAAATTTTACTTGTTAACACTATTATTAGCTAGACAAAAATAACTACTACTGACAGAGAACCTAATCACTACTACATGTGACCACATTTGTTTCCAAATAAATAACTGCAAGCTATTCACTTCTTACTTGCTAGTCTTTCTGAGACAAACTCTCTACAGCATGAACCATAAGCTAATAAGCAAGGAAAAAATCATTAAGAAAGTGAGAACAGTGAAGACCGTACCTTTGATTTAATCCTTAATAAATGTTGCTCCACTTCTTCAATACCTTCAGTGTTCTCTAAACGTTCATAAGTTGCACTGGTAGTTCCCTTAATCAAGTTTAGAGGCAAAGCTGACATACCATAAGCCTAAAATGAAAAGGAAACAGACACATTCAAATTTTCTGCCATATATTTTCATCTGATAAGGTTGCTATTATGTCGTAGTTATAAGGTATCAGTACTGGTGTTTTTTTCACCCTTTTTCATGCTCTAAGAAAATCAACTATTTTCCTTTTTTTTGAGCAAAACATAACAGATATGCCATGCAAATTCCAGTATCCCACATTGTTCCAATGGTAGTTAAGTGTTTCCTGATTACTTAGAAAACAGCATGTGTTAAGACTTTGTATAAGCATGGTACACTGAAGATTTATCAGACTAGTTCTTGTGTTTTGTCAAAACGTTAACTTTCCCGCTTCAGGTTAAAATTAAAATTTTGTGCAATACAGGAATTCCTAGCAGAAGCTAGGTGAACACCTGAACTCTGTTACATTCTAAGACTGCTTAGATACCCATTCACATTCATAAATTTTGTTGGCATTTACTCCTCATCATAAATTCTAAATCATTCCAAGTGTTTGGCCACCTTCTACATCAACAGTACACCCATGCGAGGTCTGTAAGATTTGCACCAACATAAGAAACAGATATTTGAGGCAATGTAAAGAAGAAAAAAACCTCTATTCCCTCCCTGCTACCCTGTGATTCTTATAGATCAAGGCCAAGGTCAGAAGTTTCTCCAAGCAGTTTAGAGACATTAGCCATAAGCCTGTCATTTGTTTAGAGTGAATGATAGGTTATTCTTGGGGAAGACCTAAACAGGAAGGTTCTTTTCTCTCTCAATTAACATATGCAATTTACTAGAGTGCTGATACATGAACACTTGCCAACTTCTGAAAACAGAACTGTTTCGGTTGGAAAAGACCTCTAAGATCATCGAGTCTAACCTAACACTGCCAGGTCCACCACTAAACTATGTCCCAAAGTGCCACATCTTTGAGTCTGTTAAATACCTCCAGAAATGGTGAAGAGCAGTTTCCTAGATTTTCACAGGAATACCACTCCCTCCTTCAAGCTTTACATTTCATACTGAGAACAGATTTAACACAAATGCTGGTGTGTTAAAAATGCCACCTCACATGCTGTCAGATCACATGAGCTTTGTTTTCACAAGCCATGATTTGACCTGCTTAGAAACCTACTTAGGCATAATAAAGTCTTCACACATGGCACCCAAAGCAAGACAGTGTCCATTTTTTGGTTTTATTTTTGAATGTCATATACCCCACTACCAACACCCATTTCTAGGCCCATTTAATCAAGAGGTCTTATTTACTATCACTGTAGCTCAAACCCACACTAACTCTTGACATTGGTAACCATTTAAGATCTGACGGAGCCCACAAACTTCAGTTTGACTCCGCAAGCAATAATTTTCCAGAATTTCAATAAAAATTCAAGTCTGACAGCCTTGTTGATTTACTATGGAATTAGGTTTCTTATTTCTGGAGTAGCAATTACTAGTAAATTGTTGGAACAACGTCAGTTAAGTTGAACAGAGAGCATGTGTCTCAACAAGCTGCAAACCCAAGGAAACAACGGTCACTGATAAATCACTTAAAAAAGTTAAATAAGGGTGTAAGAGAAAAGTATTTTCCTTCAAACATTTCTTGCAGTATATATCAGCAATGAACCCATTCACCTGGAGCTCTGATAACTTGCTCTACTTGACTTTTTTCATAGCTATACAGCATCAGAATTTGGTGTCCAATAGGCTCTTAGAACAAAAAGTAGGCTATTAGCTATCTGCTCAGTGTTTCAGGACTTCACAGCTGATAGTCTCATTTGTAACCAAAAAACACAGATAAAAAAGGTACTTGCAGCACTGTTTACAGACTTACAAATAAAGTTAAACTCCCTTTTTTAAAATCTACAAAAGGTAACTGACAATTTCAGTTTCTATGTTAAAGCTTTGTTCTGTAGAAGTGTTATATAGAAAAGACATCTCTTATCACAGGCCAGTGACAAAAACAATTTCATGTTTTCCAAGACATTCTAGAGATTGTGGTTTGAACACAGCAAGTCAGACATAGGAAGGCCTACTTACAAGATTGAGTATTTTCAGTAAGGAAAATAACTTTGCTTATGATGGACTTCACAACTCTTCATAAATGTGTTTCAGTTCTCCCTTTAGAGTATCTTCTTTGAGAGTGTTAAGCTCTTTGCCACCTACATGAGCTAAAAAGCACTCCCCCAATTCTCTTCTCTGGGCCAAAGAAAGAATTCCTTCAACCTTTATTTATAGGTTGCTCTCTGTAACTCTGTAATCACTCGGATAAGCCTCCCCAGGAGCCTCTACAGTTTTCAACAACTGGGGGACCAAAACAAGACAGTATTCCCATATGTGGCTTTGGAAGTATCAAGTACAATGAAATAATGGCTATGTTCTTCCTGATGCAAGCCCAAGATACTGTTTGGAACACTGCTGGATCACGCTCAGCTTACTGTCACTTCCAGGTCCTTTTCAGCCGAGCCATCCTCCAGCTGTTAGACTCAAGCTGCTCAGAATTAACTCATTCCAAGAGAAGGCCTTAACATCTCCTAAACCTGATGTCATTCTTGTTGGGCCAATCTCCCCTGTCAAGGTCTCTATGGTGGCTTTTCATTCTGTTTTATCTACTTCTCCCAGTTGGAAATCATTCTTAAACTATATGTCTACTCAATGCCATCATCCAGATAATCTCTAAAGACTGACTAGTATTGAGCCTACATTGAACCTGAAGAGCTCACTCAGTGGTATAACTCTAGAATCTGGGGGAAAGTATAAACACTATCCAATATCACAACTAGAATGCAGGCTACAATTTAACTGAAGTCCCTCTGTGGAACCCAAAACATTTCCAGCCACAGACAAAACCATTCAGTATGTAGAAATGCATAAGAGATTACTATAACAACAGGCCTAAAAAAAATTTTACAAACCTAAGTTTAGAACCTATTAGATTTCACCACCCAGCAAAGGCTTCCACCTGTTCTTCAAACAGCTACCATCAACTAACAAACACATTAAGTATAGACTCAACAGAAATAGTTAAGAATTAAAATTCAGAGCTTTAAATCTTCTAAGTTTCTACCAAGCAAAATACAACTCTCAAAGTGATGCATTGTGTTGCTGTTTTTGCAGATGTGAATTATATACTTGAACATCAAGCTTGGTCTAGTGATAAAGGCGGTCTAAGTTCCTTCCTTGAATACAAAACATGATAATAGTGAGATGATTATGCAAGTAAGCCTCCCATCATCAGTGTGGGAAAAAGACACATTGGTCCTTCAAGACAACAATATATATATATTGGATGAAGGACAGAGAAATGAGTCATCTCATGTGATGTGTCACAGGTCTGAACAGAAGCTATATTAGCTCATTTTCAGGGCTGCATTTCCCTTCAGGCTGATACAGAAGTTCAAGGCTGCCCCAGACAAAGTTTTAATCCCCTGGGTTAGTACAAGTGTTAAATTATTCATAGACTATTATTTCGGGCATCTGCAACTTAACAAGCAAGCAATGTATTGAAGATAGCACAAGAAAACCAAAGTTATAAACACTAAAGCCATGAGAGGGCTAAGTCATGAAACAAACTGTGGATTCAAAATTTTGAATATGAATAAAAACAGATCAAAAGAGTAGTTAAGGCAATTTATATACATGAATTTAGATAAAACATGTAATTAATTCTTAACACACTACTGAAACAACAGTTTCCAACTTATTTTTAGACATCCTTTGCCTAGAAGTGTTAAGTTAGGTAAGAAACACTGCACCAAAGAGTAAAAACAGACATGCAAATGTCTGTACAGGTAATTGCAGTATACATGTTTGGTTTTGTTTTTGTTTTTTTTTTTTCACTACACAGGTTCTTTAAAATGAAAAAAAGTACTAAATACTAACTGTTCAGGCTGCATGCTGCAAGCCTCAGGTTGCTGTCTGCTGTTACTGGATGTCTGATCAGCTTCATTGAAACCACATTTTACAGTAGAAAAATCTAAATTTATAGCTAAACCAACTTATTTGAGAGAAGATTCCCCTCTCTTGAATCACTGCAAGTGATGCACGTAAGAGATCACCCCTTATCAGTTAGCTTAAGGGCTGGAACGCCAAATTCTAAGAGCTCACTCCTCAGTAAGTACAAGTTAGAGCCATCATCCATAAGCAGCTGTCTCATTCTCAAATTTGAGTTTCTACCCACAGGCAATACAGTTAACATCTCTAGATGGACAAAGTTCACATTTATACTTAATAGACTTCTTGAAGTAGGTGGCTGCCTACTCTGAAGGAACAGAGAAAAAACAGAACTACTCACAGCAACAGAAACCCCTGCTTTACCAACCCTATTGAAAGAACATTCTAAACAAAACTCTTGAGACTTCTGCCATATTTGTTATTCACAGAACTGGTAGCTGGGTTTAAGACAGTAATCTGTCTGCAAAGCAGGAGCCAGTAACTCACACGAACACAACTAGTTCAGTACCATTATGCAGTTTTCAGTAGGCACTGAAGAGCAGCCAGAAGCACTCTCCAGCCGTTCTCTGAACATATCACTGAACCCAAATATACTCCAGACAGAGTATTAAAATACCTTATGAGAAATTACATGAATATTGCTTCCAATTTGCCAAGTCTTCACTTCTCCCATGTACCTTTCCTTCCCGTCCATCTGCAGCAGATTCATCTATTCTGTCATTCCACAGTTAAGATCTACAAGGAAGAGCTGCTGTTCTGATCCTTAGTCTCTTGCAGACTCAGCATGTTACAACATTTTAGACTTGTTGAACTCACATAACCCATGGCCAGAGAAGGGAATAGTCTTTCCTCTTAGCTTCCTGCTCTGTTAATAGTCACTCATAAATAGAAGACAGAACAAAAATGAAGTTGCAACAAGTTGTAGAATCACGTGTTACTGAAGTTGCACCAAACAACTCCATCAGGGATAAACCCTTTCATACTTAAAAGATCCAGAAAGCTTTTTCACTGGAAACCATAACCTCTAGTTTAAGATTTCTCAATTGCAGGAGCTATGGAAGACTTTCACCTAAAAGAAAAATATTATTAAGGTGGGAACAACTAATCATCAACCATATCGGCCATAAGCCCAGAAATCAGTTATGAGGAGCACAGCAAAAACACACTGAAATTAATATAGCAGATTACTTAAGAAAGGAGTTACATGAATTAAAACTAATTTTGAACACCTACTGCAAAAAGCCTGAAAGCATCAGGCATTATACTTCTAGTTGATTATGCTTCATTTCTATATCTGCTAGGTTCAGCTAATAAGATATGTTCAAATGATTAACTTGTGGCTCAAACAGGATAATTTCTCCTCATTAAGGATCAAACAGAACAGGTAAGTTGTTTCTGATCAGCTTGGTACACAGCTGGAACTCTAAGTGAACATAGTTTAACAAGTGAAGATAGCTTTTCTGGTTAAACATATTTAAGAATTAAACTTGTGATTTCAATAAATTATCAAAAAGTACTTGCATAGCATAGCAGAAAGACTTCCCATTCAATTTCTTTTTAGAGGTCTATATATCATGCATGTGGCTTTAAAGTGGCTATCATGAGGTGTTTTAAAAGATGTATATCTAATCTTGGGCAAGAAGTGTAGAAATCAATATTGACAACCATTTCTTGCACAGCACTGCCCTCTAGTGAAGTCACATGAAAAAGCCAAATAAGAAAGAATTCTTTTATCACTGTATAAAAGGCATCGAAAGCGTTCACAATTTTAAAGATGCAAATATTCAATTTCCTATTTTCTTACAACAGCTTGTTTCAATACTTCACCTGAAAATATGACCATGAAAGACAAAATGTTCAATTCTATCAATTGGACTGTGATAAAAATGCACCTATTCAAGTTAAAAACAGCTAAACTAGTTTAGTGTATGCAGTATTTAAGAAATGCAGTCAAGTATGAGTTAATTCATTTCAATACAAGTGTTCCAGAAAAAAACCCTCTATTTAAAGAATATTTTGGTAGAGAAGAGATTTTTCTATATTTGTAGCCTAATTAGCTTCTTGTTTGCATAATGTTAACCATGAAGGAAGTCACATGATACCTTTTATCCCTCACTGCAATTGACATAGTTCAGCTGATTATACTGAATGCTTTTATATGGATACAATGCACTGTTGTCAGCATTGCTTCTGACAGAGCAGGTAACTCAGTCCAATTAAGTAGTCTCAAGTGAGGTGCACTGTCGGGTGTCATATCAATACAGGCAACACTGAGCTTGTGTAAGAGGAACTGGGACTCCACCTTTATTGAAACTGTACTCTTCAGGAGAACTGACCAGTCTAGCTGCACAGAGAAGGGAATCTAACTCCACAAGTAATTGTCGTCTGCTTTCTCACATGAAAGCCGTCTGTCTCCGTCTCTGGCTATCTATTCATAATGCCAATCAAAGACAACAACTGGAATTCAAGAATCTTATTTCCAGAACATCATTAAGCATAGCAAATAGGGACAGCAGTTCACATATCCTCAACATGTGAGGGGTTAAGGAGAAAGTCTCCTAAATGCATCTGAAGATGGCAGACCATCTCATGGACAGTTGCGTATTGGTTTATTTTTAAAAGCTCATGCTATACATCTTGGAAAAAAAAAATCACTCAATATGTTATCTAGTAAAATCTCAGTTATTTCACGTGAAGTTTTAGCATTCAATCTTCAGCTGCTATGAGATGACAATTTTTTGAATTGCCATCAAATCATCGATTCGAACATCTCGAAACATGAACAGAGTGGCAAACAAAATAGGTATGTTCTGTACGGCACTTCTTGCACAATCTGTTGTATGCAACATGAACCTTGCACTAAGCACTTCTTTATCCATTTCTCTACTATTCATCCCTATGGTCTCTTACTACACACCTTCATTTTACATAATAATCTTTTCTCTCTAACATGCACACTGCGAGAAGTGTCTCACTTACTTGTCAATGCCTCTACACTACAATTGTTCTACTACACACAGTGCACTTATGCTTGCTGGACAAAACTTCTGTAAAAAAGTTAACTCTGCTTCAGTTGTAATACTAACCATAACTTTTGCCTAGCTGCCACCTTCTGTATTGCTCCATTAGGCTTGAAAAAGCATTAACAATCAAAGATTAATCTCCGTTCAAGCTGCAATTCTAAAATCTCAAAGTACAAAGCTATCAGCTATCCACCAGTTTAATATCTACAGTTCTCCAAGAGAGTAATAGGAATAAGGCCATTAAAACAACAGTCAAATTGGTTTGCTCTTATTTACTACTTCATAGAGAAGTGAACATAATGAAACAATTACATTTCTTTTGTATTTCAGAATTGCTATTGTAGTGACTAAATGGTAATGACAATGAATGCTACTAACTTATGAATTTCTGAATAGCTGTTTGATGTCTACTTAAAAGAACACCACTAATGAACAAATGCTTCTGGGGTGAGACAGATTCTAAAAGCTTTTAAGCTCTTTGGCTGTTAAGTCAGCTGCAGAAAAGTAAATCATGCTCTGGACAAAAATTAGGTGTGAAAAGGTCATTACATTTGTGAGTAGACAAACTAAGCTTTCCAATGTTTCCTCTTTCAAGACAGAAGAAAATAAGGATCACTTTACAATTCCATAAAAAAAAAAAAACCCAAACCAAATAATGCTTACTAAATGTCTGGAGAAATTACAAAGCCAATTATAATCATCCTTCAAGGTCATGCTAAATGAGATGCACAAGATCATTCAAAAATCAATCTGCCTATCATTGTATGAGTAATAGGTTATTCTGCCTTGAATTCAAATAGCAATCTGGAGCCGACAACAACTATTGTATTAACACCTAAGGCAATACAGAACCATTTCAATGCAAAACACATTAATGAAAGAATAGATGCAAACTACATCATCTGCAAAACTGTTACAAACTCTCCCCTGGTCAAAACCAGTACAGCACTGCAGGCCTAATTTATCATTTTCTTATTACTATTGAATGTTCATAGACATAAAAAGCTGTCAGTATAAATCATCAAGGTCACAGATTTGCAGAGCCCCTCCCCCCCCCGAAGATCATTTGTTCACATTTCTTACAAAACAATTTTAAATATCAAGTGCTGTACTTCAGTAATACACATTACTTAATACCAAAAAAACCAGCAAACTTTGCATTATTAAAGCTTGAAAACAGAAAAGCGAGTACCAATTCAGTATTATGCCAAGAATTGAGACATACAAAAAAAAAAAATCAGTCTAAGTAATGTTACTCATTTAAACATTGCATATACTTGAGAAAAATTATGTCTCCTTATGCTTGTCAGTAACATTAATATATCATCTGAACATTTGTGGACTTCATCTTATTATTCCCCTCTTGAAAGTTAAAAAAATTTAGAATACACATCTTCCCCAGTTGCATCTTTCTTGTCTCTTCCTGGTCTTCCAAAGTGTCAATTAACATCAAGAAAAGATCATTCTTCAGTGTATTCAGCAAGAAAATGCAACATGAAGTGTGAGTTCTAGTATTATATTCTAGAAGACTGCGCTAATAAGGATCAGCTCAAAGTTAGCCAAAAGAAACGTAACTGCAGCTTTTATATTTTTACATCTATTCACAGAAGCTTCTTGTACAGCTAAGTTGTAAAGTTACAAAACTATGGAAAAAAAAATTTGTATTTCTTAGATTGAGAGTAAGTTTTCAGTGTTTGCTCCCTCACCCTGAACAGACAATCTCCCCACCACTAGCACAATGAGCCTCTAAAAATTGCCACCTATCAAAGTATTTGGAAGTTATTACTATCTTCTGACACACAACAGTCTTGGAAGAGCTACCAGTTATTGAAACATAGAACTAACTTCAGACATCACTGCATACTGTTTTTGAAAGCGTCCACTGCACTTTTCTGAACATTGTACTGAGGTGAATAAATCATAGTAAGAATCTTTAATATACCTTTTTTTCCACAAATTAACAGCTATGATGGAACAAAAAGTTATCCAACAGTAAAACCAGTATTGTTGAAATAAATTATTCTAATAAAGAACCAATCTTACTGTCAATCACTGTCTCCTCAAGATTTTCATAAACTAGAGCCAAGCTTAAACAGAGGACAGCTCACACCATGATAACTGACACCCATTGGTACCACTGCTAAAACCTGTAGGTCCACACAGAAAGACTGCAGAACCCTTGAGGCTGGCAAAGACCTCCAGAGGCCATCTGGTCCAACACCAGGGTCACCTGGAGCTGCTTGCCCAGGACTATGCATATATGGCTCCTGAGTATACAGGGAGGGAGATTTCACAATCTCTCTAAGCAACTTGTGCCAGTGATCAATCACCTTCAGTGTTTCAGCTTGTGCCTTCTGCCTCTCATCCCATTCCTGGGCATCTCTGAAAAAAGCCTGGCTCCATACTCTGCACTCTCCCTTCAGATACTTGTACACATTGACAAGACTTCCCCTAAGTCTTCTTTTTCTCTTGGTTAACAGTTCTAGCTCCAAGACTTTACTTGTAACAGGAAGAGCCCAGAACTTCACATGTGGCCTTACTGAGGCTGAGTAAAGGCAAAGAATCACCAACAACCTGCTGGCAATACTCCTCCTAATGCAGCTCAGGATACTACCAGCCTTCTTCACAGCAAGAGTACATTCCTGGCTCGTGGTTCACTTGGTGCCCACCAGAACTCCCAGATCCTTCTCAAAGCTGCTTTCCTGGTGGATGATCCCCTGCATATATTTGTGTGAGTTCATTCTGCAGAGCTTAGCACCTTCCCTAGCTGAATTTGATAGTGTTCCTGTCAGCCAACTGTCCAACCTAGCAAGGTCTCAGGATGGTAGCACAACCCTCTGGGGTATTAGCTTCAGAGGGCATCATCCCAGTTTTGTGCCACCTACAAGCTTGCTGAGGGTACACCCTGCCACATCATCCTGATCATTAATGAACACACTGAACAGAACAGGACCAGTAGTGATCCCTGGCATATCCCACTAACAACTGGCCTCCAACTAGACTTCATGATCACCATCCACTAGGCCCAGACATTCAGCCAGTTTTCAATCCACCTCCCTGTCTGCTCATCCAACCCATATTTTGTAAGCTTCTCTGTGGGGATCTTATGGGAGACGCTCAGTGTGGGTTAGGTGTGGTTTCTCAATGTTTGGAAAATGCACATCAACAAGAGATGTTGGCATGTTATAACAGTACAGGAGTTGTGAAGAGTTGAAGGCTGACATGAGAAGCATTCTTCTAAGAACAGTTCAGCTTAAAAATCAAACCTTTGGAAACTTCAAGAGTTAAGTTTACACATCTGTCCATAAACAGATATGGATATCTGTCCATCGACTTGTTTCAGAAAATTTTGAATTATGTTTTAAAAATGGTACTGTAGCAATATGAATATGGTCTAGAAAGAGTACTCAAACTGTTAGATATGATTTGAAAAAAGTCATGCTGCTAAAAAAACCAGTATTCTGCTTGACCACACAATTTCTGTGGGGTTTTTTTGTTTGTTTTGGTTTTTGTTTTGGGGTTTTTTTTGTCCTAACCTGTATGTTTGCTACACTTTAAGTTTTTAGAAAATTTAGACAACTCAGTTCTGTGCCCACCTCTTAGTAAAATAAGTACCTTAGGAAGAAAAACTGCTAATTGGAATGGTTAGAGTCAAAAAATCAGAAACAAAGCTAACAGAAGAAAAGATAAGGCAAATGTAAGGAAACAATTTGAGAATTTACTGTTATGAACTTCTTATAAAGTGAGAAACTTGTCAAATACAGTCAAGATGTCTACTGTAGCTTATCCTTATACACTACTGTCAAAGTGTTTAGCCTCATGCTAGACACCTGTCATCTTGCTTTGCCATCAAGTGTTAGAGAAGCTCTGTTTTTCCTATGGAAGTCCAACACTACCAGAAAAAGGTTCCGACTCCAAAACCACACAGCTCACAGTTGGACACTGTTATAGGCCCAGGGAAGCCACAGTTGCCACATTCTGCAGGACTGTCCCAAATGTCATCACACAGAAAGCCAAACAGAACAAACCAATTTATTTTCCAATTTATTTTCTATTTAAAGTGTGGAGTTAAAAATACTCTCTAAACACTCCTTTTTTTCCTCAATTACCCTCCCTGCATCTCATTTATATTCTCATTTGAATGACATGGTGTTAAGAAATACCACAAAATATTTCATTTGCTCCTTTATTCAAATATTAGCTGTTGACTTCTGAAGATATTTCATAGCAAGCATGAAAATTGAATTAAAATCTAATTATTACAATAATTCTTGCTTTTAACTAAGAGCATCTGCAAAACACACACAATCTTCTGTATTAAGTTATCACTGAAAGCTGTTTTGAGTTTTCTCCCTGACCTCCCCAGGGAGAAGCAGTTTTTACATTAACTACTTAAGCTGGTAATTTCCATGTTAGTACCCTCCCAGTGATTTACCTTCAGGGATGAGATGCTGTCAGGATCATAATTTATTACTAATCCCCTCCAAATTCTTAACTAGCATTTCACAGAAACTGAGGAGTTCAGGAACTTTTCATACTAAATAAATTTTATTTCTTCAGCAACTTCAGTTTTAACAGTCTATTTCATGCTATGCCATTCAGATGCTGGGGAAAAACTCAAACCAAAAAGCAAACACTGCATTTTCCCCTCAAACTATGACAAAAGCTCTTCTCTGTATGTATCACTAGATCAAATTTACTGTGATTTTGATGTTTGAAGCCATAATAAAATGGAACATAGAAAGCTAATATAAAGACAACTACATTAAACTGCAATGTTATCTACTTTTCTATCACATTCAGTAACACAAGTCCTCAATTGTCAGCAACTTTTGTACACCACAGAGTTTCAATATGTTGTCCCCCATCTGTCACCTTCCCCCCCAAAATTCCAACATATCAAATGCTACAATACAGCATGGTCTGATAAGCAGTCTGTTCCTTGTTACATTAATAGCTCACCATGTATTTCAGAGTAATACATTAAATCAACCTGGACCTTCAGAGAGGCTCAGAACACTCAATCCTTAAAAACCAGATTTTTAACTGGATTAGTCATTGGGACAAGTTTGCTAGTTCCATACTTTAAACTGCAGCCATTTACTATCTAAAGAACACCACCCTACTACATCCCTCTTCCTGTGGAAGCAGGAGAATATGCTTTCACAAAGAAAGCCTAAAAGCACACACATGCTAAAGTGAGCTTTTTTTCTCAGTTTCTACTCAAATTCAAGGCTACCTGCTGACAGTGCCAAAGCCTTTTTTTACCCCTCAACTTTTCACAGTATTGTATATTACCACAATGCAGAAATTCAATTTCAGAGCAGCTATAATCTAATTCCTCACACTGAAGGCCACACAAAGCAGTACCGTTAACATACATTTTAACTAATTGTAGAATGGATAAATGGCACTGCCACAGACTTAAATAGAAGCACTTGATTCATCTGTTTCATGGTACGATTAAATCAGTCAACTGCAGTCACTGCAGGCACAGTATTCCTACTTATTTTTAGTATTTTGTGTTATAGTAGGCATTCAAATGTAAAGCCATGTTTAATTAGGCATGAAAGGATTTGCTAACATATCACTTATTACAATACAACCTTTATTAGACTCTAATTTAGATTTTTTTCCTTCACTGTGAATATGAGTATACAGAGGACCAGATACACCTTGCCTTAACCTTCCTTTAAAATACAGTTGCAACACTGGCATTGAAAGAGGTTGAAGACAGGCAGAAGTCAGGGGAACATAGAAAAGATTTCAGTTACGTCTGTACCACAAATCCTCAGCTCTTCACTGATATAAACCAAAGATCTGAGATCACCTCTATCCAGAGACACAGGAACTGAGATACACATTATGTCCCCATCTACTCTTTTTCCATCATTTGCTAAACATTTGTGGAAAACTTTGAAATAGTTGCTTTTGTTCTTGTGTTCACCCCTGTATAATAGTATTCTCTTTCCATGCTTAAAAAAAAAAAATAAATCTACGACCGATGATCAAACAGTGGTTTGATGACTAAGCACAAAGACCTCCCACTTCTGGAAACTGGGACAAACAATTTGATAGGCATGCAGAATGCTATCTGAAAAACACAAGAGCCTAACTACTTACTTGTCAGATGTCTAGAGCCAGAGACAAGCATTACAGACAATGCCTCACAGGCTTGCCTGTGCGCTAATGCCTTTATCTCATCTAGAGGTGAGTTTTATATCAGGCTAACACAGCAAAAAACCCCGTAACACCAAGAAGTGCAAAGCTACCAAGATAAAGACAGTTACTCCCTTCCAGAATCATGCATCTCTTCCTCTGAAGTGGAACAATCCAAACTGGTAAAGAAAGACTACACGCTGGGCCAACCTCTCCCTTAGACTTACGGAAGTGCCACAGCCCACTAACTTTTCACTACTGAACTAACTTTTGCATTATGTCATACCACTGGAAAAAGTCCTGCCAGCAATAAAAACTGGAATGCAGATACATGGCATCCACACGCTGTCAAGGTCATACTCTATTTACTCTTCAGACCATAACAGCATTGCTCATGCTGTTAAGAGGTGGAAATCACTTACATATGGAAGCCTGACCATCACTGATAGTGGGCAAAGTGTTATGAAAGCAGTAGAGCATTAAAAAACCTACTCCTGATCCAACTTTGAAAACAGACCTTGTAATAGGTGGTTTTCACTGTATGCCACATTTGTACAGTCCATCCACATATCAAAACCAGCTCACTGTTTAAGCATAAGACTCTACAGTTCCCTGCAAACAATGACAAAAAAACCTCACAGAGGTTGATAACAGCCCCCTCCTGTGAGAGCTCATCCCTAAAACTTCTATAAAATGGCTCATCCATTTCTCCCGCTTTGCCTTAATGTTTACCTACTCTAAAACAGAAGGGATAGTTTCAGGACAAAATGTAGCAGTTAAAAACAAAGGAAGTCATAATTTCATGCTCCAAGCATTTGCATGGACAGCTCAGTTGAAGTTTTCAAAGGAACAAATAAGCCTGAAATCTTAGTAAACAAGGTATTCAGACAAGACTTGCTCATGCTTGATGTTTACTTCATTTATCACTCAGTATCTGTATAAGTCCTAAATACATTAAGACTAAGTCATCAACATTGAAGACCAAGGTATTGTCTTCATCTGAGAAAACACAGACAACACAGAACATTGAAGTTATTGAACGCTGATGGAAGCCACATATTTCCAAGTTCAGCTAGTGTTGAGGACAAAAGTGTACTGTAATACTCAGCTGAATGGTGCCTACAGTCAATCTGTGTTCAAAAATAACAGCAGAAGTAGAAAATATCCGCAATAAATTGAAAAACCTCCAAGAATCATAGAATCATTAAAGTTGTAAAAGACCTCCAATATCATCAAGTCCAACCTGTGGCTGCATACCATCATGTCCACTAAACCATAGCACAAAATGCCACATTCATGCACATCTAGGGTTTTTCTTATACATCGTGAAAATAAAACAAATTTACTGCTGATTGAAATGTAAACAATCTCACATTTTAGATCTTTATAGATGTTTGCTAACAGTTATAAAAACAATACTTGGTTGTTTGAACAAAAGGCTGATGTTGTTCTTCCGGCTAATGAGTTTGGCCTTAATGTTAGTCTCATGGAGGTTAAAATAACACTACATGTGCTCTTCAGTAATGTAATGCAGTTGAACAAGAGATTAATCTTTCCTTCTATACTTCAGGAAAACAAATTTAAAAGCTGACATTATTACAAGCTAAGTGAAGGTCTGGGTCTTTTTTGATCATCACATGACATAGATGTCAGCAGGATAGCCTGAATAATTTAATGACCCATGTCATTTTAAAAAAGGCTTAAAGTAATAAAATTTATGGTCTGGGTCAAGTTAAAGTACCTAGTCAATGGGCCTGAGAGCAATTCAGCTCACCTAAGATACCCACTAGCTGATCCACCCAATTGTTCTCCTACCTACTGCACAGACCCTGATGACCCGAGCTGTCAAGGTTGACACATCTCAAGAACTTGTACTGAATTGCCTCACATAATTCTGCTACAACTTACACCAGCCAGAGAGACAGAAAATCATTAGCTATGCTTGTTCCTCAATTAAGAGTTTAAAGGTAGTATTTAACTTATCCCTTATCCCCTTATCCAGTTAAGACAAACCCTCTTTCTTATATACTTGTTCTAGGAGAATTTCATACACTTATAGCTTGAAACAAAACACCTCCTTGGGTAGCAATGCTTCAAAATAATTTTTTTCGTGACCTCTTGCTACAGAGGCATTTAAGAGTTCACAGCAAAGCTACATGGGAACAACTTCACTATGCTAAAGCCAGGATGCAATGGAAGAGAGTTATATTAGCAAGGACATGAACTAAAAGATTAAAACTTACCAGGAAAACAGAAGATACAGAAGATAGAATGAAAAATCTGCATAACAACTTACTGTGTAAGTGATTGCTGCCAACATTCCAATCACAGTCAAAGAACTAATGGAAAATGAAAGTGCAGTCAAGCCATCTGCAAAAAAAAAAAAAAAAAAAAGAAAAAAGCCTTCTGAAAATACTTACAGTAGATGCATAAGAACCCTTCTTCCTGAATTGGTTTATGGATGAGATGTAAGTTCATGAGAATAAAGAAAAAAATTGAGACACAGTTACCAGCCATAACTCAGATGAAATATTTACCTAGCATGGCTTTTTATCCACAATAGATCTTCCTCTCACATTGCAGGAAGTGGGACAGACTCACAGAAGTTGCATTCAGTCAAATGGCTGAAGAGTCACTAATGAACTTGGTCCCATAGCTGTCTAATGATTCTTCAAGACCTGCTGCTGGTTTCCCTAGGGTACTGTGGTATGCTTGCACAATTTTTACATGCATTCTGGATGGTTAATCTTAATTTTCTTTATCACCTAATTTCTCCTACTAAAGTATTATACAGAATCAGCCAAGTATGGATTCTTCAACCAACTAAAAAAGGCCAGGCTGCAGACCTCAGCTTCACCCAGTGGACATGTAGACCTACAAACTGGAAGAAATTCAGGGGACTAAAGAGTTACTGTAGCCTTATTATCTTTCTAAAAATGAAAAGGGATAGTAAAAGAGTTACCAAACAAAAAGGCAATAAACTCCCTGAAACCTCTTGCATAATGCTTCACAACAGGCCTGTCCCTAACCTCACTGTGCAGGACACATCACAAGTGGTTTTGGTTAAATAGTAACATGGAAACTTATAGTAGATATTACAGAAATTAACCTTCAGCAATCAAATTCATATTTCTGCCTGGTCATAACCAAGTCAGTATTTAGAGTTCTTCCCCATGTTCTCCCCACTAGTTAATTCAAGAATTTAGAGTACAGTAACTTTTATTCTTACTCACATAGAATTACTAGCCAGTTTCCATTCTTATTTTCTGAACACAGCACCAAGCAGTCATAAACTGAGATCCTCCATGAGAAGCTGCATCTTTCTTCTGACCAACCCTACAGGCCGCCTTCCTAAACTAATAGAAGAGCACAACCAAATCCAACTTCACAGCTCAAATCTCTCCTTTGCTGTTTTTGCCACATAATAGCAAACAACTTTCCCAGAGCTAAAAGCAATATGTCCCTAGATTTCAAATGCTAAAGCTATGTTTAAAACTTATAACCCCCCCCCCAAAAAAAAAATCACAAAACCAAACCCTAAGCCTAGCACTATTCTCCCTTCAGTACTTGTGAAAATTTGACTTAGATTCTGAAGCTCAGGAAAAAAAAAAACAAAACAAAAAAAAAAAAGAACCAAAGGAGTGACCCCTACTTGCAACATATCACACAGTGTACTTACCACATTTGATGTTCCTTCTGTACAAGTATTTGAAACCAACATTTAATATCCATTTTAAAAGTCTGAACTATGCTCAAAGGAACATTAAGAAACTAACTAGCTGAAAAATTTATAATTGTGAACAGCAGTATTGCTTTTCATTAAGTAGATTAAAGACTGCTACACAAGATACACACTCACCATACCCTAAAAGTCAAACTTCAGCATGCAAATAGCATTTAAGAGCTGCGTTAAGTAAAAACTATAGAAGAAAGTACCCTCCCCTCCCCACCACTAATATCAGAGGACACAACATTGGAACCCATGCTGTCAAATGGGGACTGTACTGAAAGCAGACACTGCCAGTGTCTTCCCTCTGTACTTTAAAGACAGTTGTAAATTTTCTCTGAACAGGAAGAATAATCTTATTGGAAAGACTTAGTGTAGGTGAGCAGTTAAAGTCAAGTTAGAAAACTGTCACAAAGGAAGTTAATCATCTTGTTCAGTCAATGACAAGCATGCCAAAACAAGTTAGTAGCAATTTATGCAAAGTTCACAACACATCTCAAACTTACGACTACTTCCAAATTCTTCAAACAGGAGCTTTACTTTCTCCCACTCTGTGGAATTCTTCTTGTTGGGAATATCCAAAGGAACAAAAGCACTGTAATACGGAAAAAAAAAATTAATCTTTTTTACCCTAATTACTCAAATATAAAAAGAATTCTACTTCCCAATTAAGAAAATGGAAATCCATTCATTCCTGAAGAATCAAAGTTCTGTGACAGTAGGCTTCAAAAATTCTGAAGGCAGTTTTTCATTTTATTTACATTCCCCTAAAATGCTTCATTTAGACCAACAGAGTACATGTATGAGTGTGCAGTCAGGCCTGAGGTCAATGAACAAGTGATTTTCTATTTACCAGTCCTAAAAGAGGTAAGGACCCTACACTCAAGTATCATTAAGATGTATTAATCTGATTTACTATCCTGATTTGATTCATATGCAATGCAGAGGAGCAAATAAACTTTAAGCGTTGAGACATTCTCCTATAAATACACACTTCTGAAAGCCAAAATAAAACAATTAATTATCTTCAAAACAAGCATTAAAATTTAAAGGGACATATTTATCTTCCATTATTACAACTAAACTAACACATCTGCTGCATTCCACTCTTTGTTCTGTAGTTGGCCCAGAGAAGTTCATTCAAGGTTTTCAATTTTCCAATAATCAGAGACTAGCAAAGAACGCTCAGAGAACGACGTCAGGGAAGAATCCCCTAACTGAAAGCTTCGTCTTGTCAGTCTCACCATCTGAAGTCAAATTATAAGAGTAACTCTTCAGCACCTCTACAGACAAAACAGCTGGTTTTGTAACAGCTGGAAAACCAGTATCTCCATACCAAAAAAACATTGAAACCATTGCTTCGAGACATGAAACAGGATGCCTACAAGTCACAACGAAGTGAGATTTGAAAGGAAACATTTTAGACAAAGAATGGGAGAACCCAACCCTAAGTCCAACAAGAATGCTCACAAGTATCTTTCACACTTGTATAAGGAAGAGTACATTCATTAGATCCCCACTTCCAGTCCCAAACAAATACGCATATCCAGGAATATGTCTCAAACTTCCAAGTACAAAAAAGATACTTATGTATCAAAAGTTAGGGCTAAACCAACAGTGTGCTCTTACTATCACACTAAAACTAAACTGGTAGTCTGCAAAAAAAGCTGACATTTTAAAAATTAAAATCTTAGTTTCTAAAAAATTCTTGATTTGCAGCTTCTTGACTGCACTAGAGGCAGATAAAGGACTAGCATTTACTTAATCTTCCGCATGCTCGTTGACTCTAGATTTTCTTCTTGTATCTGCCTCTAGTAGTAATTCTTTCTGTAAAACAGCATCCAAGCAACATGAAGACATGGGTATTAAAACCAAGTTAGGCAATATTTCTACTTACAAGAGATAGAAACACAAATAACTGTAGGTTTATTTGCTAAAAAAGGGTTAAAATAGGAGACAGAACATAAGTAAGCTCAAGTCCTTTTTATTTTAGCATCAGTATGGATCTGGTATCTGTAGACCAGGGAACAAATGAGATGGAAGAACATCTTATGATACTTATAACTTGCTTGCCTTTTCTCCCCCAGAGCAATAGGATTCCTTTTTTTTTTTCTGAGACTACCTACAACCAGCATATCAAAGGACACTAATCAGAACAGGAGCCACTGTATATGTAATACACACTCTTCAATTATTACTCAGATAAATCTCAACTGAAGGAGATGGACATCTGATTCTGGTCCTGCTCAAGTTCCACGCACAAGACAGAGTTAACACGCCTAGCCATCTACAGACCTGCATCCAGTCCACACTCCCAAAGGATCTCCAAAACACAGCCTATCTATTGCATCAGCACATCACACAGCAATTTAGGCCTATTCTCCATGCATACTAAGCAAGAAATTTGACAAAAGCCTTGGTTATTTTGCTAGGTTGACTATATGGTCAACGCAGCCTGAGGGCCATAGTAGCCATCAACAGAATGAGAAGTTTCCATGCCAAATAACTCCATTTACCTGCAATCACTGTGATCAATATAGTGCCTGAATAGAGTACAAGCACCAGGGCAGTGTTTTACAGCTGTAGCTGAGAATTTAGGTAATGCAAGCAAACAAAGCAGCTCAGCTGTGATGTGTGACACTTGGAGTTCTGGGCATAAATGAAAGTATTAACTGCAGTAATTTTAAGAGTAGAAGAAAACTGCTATGCTGTTCAAAACACATTCTGGGTATATTATGCTTATGATCTAGATCAATATCTAGGCTACACAACAAGGAAAGTAAATTAAAGACAAGCAGTTTAAAACTATTAGCTTTTGGTAGGGCTAATAACACACAGGTGTAGATGGCTAAAGTTTGATCCTTAAATCAAAGAGTGTCACGAACTGTCATCCCGAGGAAATTATTTTCCAACACACTACATTTAAACTCATATCACAGAACTCACTTTAAGAAAATAATTTGCATAACTATTTATAGGTTAATTAGACATATATTCAAGCTTTTTAAAAACTAATGGTTCTAGAAAATTTAAGGTAATCAGTTTGATTCCAAACACTGACAGTCATGGAAGCATTCCTTTTAGGACCAAACACTGATTAGCCTTAAAAGAAAGCATTTTATTTCACACCAAACTGATGTGTAAGTGTACCACAATCGACATTGAGGCATCTCAAGCCCCTCAACAAGCACATGACATTTAGAGAAAAGTTATCTACTTTCCTTGTATTACGAGAAGGGAAAGGCATTACAAGTAAAAACCACTTCTGAGTATGCCAATATAAATTTGTCCTATACTTTGCTCTTAATGGTACTCCACATCAAGTTATTTGTGTGCAGAGGATTTAAGCGTTACAGACACGCACATCTTTGCCACAGCAACAGAATAACAGACAACTGGAGTAAGAGGTATAAACACTACTCCTGATAAGAATTCAGACAGTAACATCCTGATAATTGAGCTGTGTTATCAATTTAGAAAACACCTTCAAGGTCATAGCTGTTTTGTGCCACATTTCCCACAACAGTCCAAAAGATCTCCAGTGAAGTAAAGTTCAACATCACAGTAAGAATGCGAGATTCTTAAACTTTGAACTTAATATAACTTTCACGATTTCTTTGAGGAATGCTGACCAGGAAAGAGGCAGGAACTTCCTATACAGATCTTTAAAGCTATTTATTGACCTGGTTTAATTATACAGATGACTAGCTAAATCAGTCAGAACAGAGGCTGTCTGGCTACGAGATGCTAGTCATGTAAGCCCAGGAAGACAGACTACTTGCTAGGCACTTAACTGGAAATATTCCAACCCCTCTTGCTCTTGTAAACTGTATGCATGAGTATTCTAGTCCATTAAGCCTAGCCACCTAGAATTAAGTCCAGTACATAAAGTCTGTTTTAATGTGGCTTTGATCATGACTGCCAAAGAGAAAATCCCCTTCTACTACCTGCATCTCCTAGAGCGCTTCCATCAACGCTGCCTCCGTACAATCCTAAACATCCACTGGTCAGATTATGTGACCAATACATCTGTTCTAGAACAAGCAGCAGTCACAAGTACTGAGGCCATGTTGCTGAGAACACAGCTGCAATGGGCAGGGCACGTCTCCAGGATGAAAGACTACCACCTCCCTAAGATCCTGCTCTATGGTGAACTTGCCACTGGCTGCCACAAGAGAAGAGCCCTGAAGAAAAGATACAAGGACTCCCTGAAACATCTCAGCCTTGGCCATATTGATCATCATAACTGGTCTACTCTGGCCTCCAATCAGGAGGTCTGGAGACACACCATCTATAACGCTGCTGTCTCCTTTGAGAACACACGCAGGATCACTCTCGAGGAGAAAAGACAACACGGGAAGAATCGTGCCTTGCAGAATATACCACCTAAGGAGTCTTTCTGCTGTGCCTTTTGCAATTGGACATGTCTATCTCGTATTGACCTTATTAGCCACCAGTGTGCCTGTAACAAATGTGGATAGAGCCTTCCAAAATCTTCGTTCGCGAAGCCTAGCCATGATGATGATGACGATGATGATGATGGGACTTCTGAGGGCACTCTTTGCCCTTGCTATGAAAACAGCTGACTAACTCTAAGCCAGAAAACTTCTCCAGAAGAAGCATGTAAATAAACACCAAGACACATGCTATTTAAACACACACACATATATATAACTATACTAGAACGAGAGAGTTCACATTTTTCTGTAGCACAGTCACCTCAGTTGCTTCCAAAACTGAGCCTTTTTCCCTTCAAGGGAGCCTTATAGGCTCCCTTAAAGGGGAAATACAAGAATTACATTGCTCTGTAGCAGCATCTTAGGTAGCAAGGGTGCTTTATTCTGAGGGCATTAGGATGATGCTACTATTTTACCATTGCCACCTTAAGAGTGTGCAGGTAACCTACTATGTATAATTGCAGTAAAACTGTTCCAGCTAGAACGAGAAATATCAAAATCCCTATTGGCACCTAAAGGAGTCCTCCCTCTCCGCAGCAGACACTCCTGCTGTTTATGCACCTCTGGAGAAGCAATGTTCAGTAACTTAGTCCAAGATCAAGTACTATAGCTCTGTGGTTTGCAAATCAATCTCACTGTCATATGGTACAGTATCAGAGGGGATGATGTAAACTGCTGTAATCTGCAAGTTTTGTAGACCTTAAAGAATAAGCCTAACTGCACAAAGGACAATTAGGAAGTCAAGAACCAAGTTCTATCTTACTAGAAGAGAAGAACAAACATGCTTACAGCTACTGAGGATTCAGCTGACACCTACTAGAGATAATACTAAATTTTCTGAACTGGATATGTTATACAGTACATATATGTATGTCCATGATGTGAGCCAACAGTCAGAAACAGCTTTTTTCAGAAATTTTAGTAATATTTCTAGACCATGATTAAGCTGACAACTCCTTCAGTCTCTTATAACAGTAAATATGCTGTTATAAGACAATAAGGACAATAGACTTGTTTGAAACATACCTTTAATATTTATCAAAACTAAAACATTATGCCAATAAGATGGCATACAAATAGAAGCATTAATTTCACTCTAGTTTCCACTTCATGCTCCGGTACTTTGACATGGATCATTTTAGCATATATTTTGTAATCTTTACCAACTTTATTGCTGCAGTCAAAATGCTAAAAAGCTTATCACACAGCAGACATCAGAAACATTCCATATTGGTGTCCATGTCATACTTAGTGGTGATCTGAAATTGAATTTGTAATACTGCTTGGAGTTTCATAATAATGGCACTTGCTACAAGTAAGTTGTTCACTTCAGTAACATTGGCCTTTCAAATAAATGCCAGCAAAATCTTTATCACACAAGGCAAAATTACATCAAGTATAACTCCACACTATACTTACATTCCTTCAGAGAACACTTCCATTTAGGAAAGTATAAGCACATAACTCCTAGTCATATCCTAAAAGACTGTTTTGCCATGAAGCATTTGATAGAGGCAGAAAACAGAACAAGTACAGATTTTTCACTCCCAATTGTACACCAAGGTAACAATGTAGTGTCATACCCATCATGTCCTTGATATACATTTACAGTGCACATACAGTCAACCTGGAAACACAAGTATTTCCACAATTAGGAAACCATTTTAGCTTCCACTTAAACTCTTTTTTTTCAGGTCCCAGTTCTCAGGATATTTAAACCCTATTAGTGATTAAGCTACATGGTTCATTATACAGACTGAGTGTATCACAATCTTACTCTTAGAAGCACACAACAGAACTTGGCTAAATAAATCTTGCGCAGAACAGTGTTCAATACAAATACTTACCCAATTAAGAGAAGAACTGCACAAACTGTGATGAATCCCAGAGTGTATTTGAGTGCAGTTTTAACCTGCTGTGTATTAAAGAGAAAGTTAATATATTGACATAAAATAAGTATAAAGGGATTTGTCCAAACTATGAAAAGAAGTATACTTAGCATAACAGGTATTCAAGGAAAAAAAAAAATCTCCATAAAAAGCATGAGTAATTTTAGATATAAGTGAGAAGTACACATTCTTGAAGAGTCTCATAACTTGAGAACTATGAACCATGACATGGAATTATGCTTCCATCGTAACCTATGTACTTAAGCAACTGTGGCCAGAAGCCAGAGTACATTTGTTCAGTATAGTCTAAAAGAAAATACTTTATATTATGGCTATGATTAGTTTTCTCATGTTAAGGTTACAACTGAGTGGAAGGGAAAACAGTCACGATCAACGACTAAAAGGTTCTTCAGAAAAGTATTTTCATTTGAGAAGTTGGCACTTCACTGGCATGCATTTATTGTATACCCTGGAAAGTCAAGCATTTCAAAAACCTTCAGTGCATTACAAATATAACCAAGTGGTTATAGCTTCAGGCAAATTACTACTGCCTACTTCAAGAAAAAATGTAAACAATTCAGTAGAAAGACACTAAATTTGAGTACTTATCTCGCAATCAGTATCATTTTCCTGTCCTCTTCTTTAAAACCTGTCCATATATGTTTCCTATTCTAAAGAAAGGCTCACATAAGAAGCTTTAACTTCCTGTATATGAAATCTGGCTCAAAAGATTTTCTAGAAAGTTTAAAGAACTCATGCAAATACAGATGTTAATTACTCATCTCACTAAGTTTCATTTCATGCAAGACTACAGTGCTTAGAGTAGACAATGCCAGACTAAGTCTTACTAAGAGCTGCTCCAGTATTTTTAAGAAACTGTTACAATAGACTTAGAAATGGTATTAACACTGTAGTACGTAAGTTAGACAATCATTCTTGCTTTCATTTTTTTTGGCTGTATTCACTTGTCTTTCCACTGCTCGTGCATTTGCTAGAGTAAACTTACCAAGCATGTGTTGCCATCATCATCTTCCTTTTCCTCATAATAGAAATAGACAAAGGGAATCCACAGAAAGACGCAGAACAGTATGATCGAGTACAAAGCTAGAAAAAAAAATTTAATTAAGTGAAGAGACAAAGTTACATTGGCACTTCATTTACTGCATAGTAATTCAAAGAAAGAATAAAATATTAGTTTCCTCTCATTCTGTTATTAATTTCAAGCATTGAAAAGTTAATAAAATTCACTAGCCAGCATATGAACTGTTACTGTTTTGTGAACTCCTAAGGACTTGATAGAGTTAACCCTTTCAGACTAAGGATTTCAGATCCATCTTCAACAGTAATAAACAGATTAAAAGTAATAAAACTCCTAGAAACACAGAACATACTGAGTTCCAAGGGACCCATCAGGATCATTGAGTCCAACTCCTGGCCCTCTGCAGGACACCCCAAAAATCACACCACATAGGGAGGTGATATGCAGTACTAGCACACTGAGGAGGAGTTAGTGTAGAGGACAGTAAATGAAAGCAAGCTATGCCACCTAATAACAAGTTGTACACAGAAAATATAGATTAAAAAAAACACATTTAAAGCTATTTTGATCACTGGGTTCAATTTCCGGCGATGTTCTACTATTAATGTAAGTACATTATAGATGGAAGATGTGGCTCTGTCACTGATGACCTCAATTCCCAAAACAAAACAAGTTGTAGCAATATAGTGTCATAACTTCACATTCCTTTTTTAGGAATGACTTTTTAGAGGAAGAAGTAATTGGAAGTTGCAACAGACATTTATCTGAGTAGCCACTAAACCAAAACAGTCCTACTGTCGTATTACTTTGATGCACAGCTGATCACAAAAGAAAGTTTAAACCAGCTAATTTAACAGAGGTGAAGACTTTCTCATATATGTCTTCACAAATACTAACTGGCAAGTTTTGAAGACATTAGGACAGCTGGTCAACATCAAATGGCTGATTAGAGAGTGATATGAAAAGGAAAGACCAATTTCAGATACAGAATTTCAAGTTTAAATCTGCAGCTCTCTGTATTATACATTACATATGTTTTAGCACATCATTATTTAGCAAAACCTTTCAATACTTTTAAGTATCTTGCATTATAAACACTATTGAAGTCCATTAAGAAACTAAAAACCATCGAACAGTATGTTACAGTCTTTGCACCCCACAAGAAAGGTATTCTGAAATAGTTTACCAAGCCCTCAAAATGTCAGAAGTATCACACAACAAAGGCTGCTTGTGCAAGCACAAAAATCACACCATTGAAGGGCTAAGTAAAAATACCCAAGACCTGTGATCTTCGGCTATTTTTCATCTTTACCTTATTTTGCACAACTAATTGGCACCTTTCCACCACTAACTAATATATTCATCCCCAACCTAAGTTGGTGACCTCTTATCTTGGCTAGTGCACTCCTCATCATACTCATGTGCTTCAAAGAAATCTACCTCAGCATTTTTACTTAAGGTGGTATAGGAGGCAAATCAAGTATTGCCACCTAGAACCTAAATACGAATTAGGATTTTCTTTCTATAATTCATTACTTAAAAAAATATTTCAAAGTGTTAAAGGTACCTACTGTTTAGAGTGCTGAGTTAGTATGGCATGGTAAGAAGAGGAACAAGTTCCCTACTTCATAAATTCTCATATTAGCCAAGAGTATAACATTCTGGGCACCTCAGTTCAGGAAGGATATTGAGGTGCTGGAGCAGGTCCAGAGAAGGGCAACAAGGCTGGTGAAGGGACTCAAGCACAAGTCCTATAAGGAGAGGCTGAGGGAGCTGGGGTTGTTCAGCCTGGAGAAGAGAAGGCTCAGGAGAGACCTCATCACTCTCTACAACTCCCTGAAAGGAGGTTGTAGGCAGGTGGGGGTTGGTCTCTTCTCCCAAGCAACCAGCAGCAGGACAAGAGGGCATGGTCCTAAGCTCTGCCAGGGGAAGTTTAGGTTGGATATTAGGAAGAAATTCTTTACAGAGAGGGTAATCAGACATTGGAATGGGCTGCCCAGGGAGGTAGTGGATTCACCGTCCCCGGAGGTTTTTAAGATGAGACTGGATGTGGCACTCAGTGCCATGGTCTAGTAACCACAGCCGTGTTGGATCAAGGGTTGGACTTGATGATCTCAGAGGTCTTTTCTAACCCGGATGATTCTATGAGTCTATGATTCAGGGCTCTAGAACACCTTAAAAATTCAGTCTCTGAAATGTAGCCTTAGCACATTGTAGAGCAGTAGTCACACTTCTTCAATATTGTGAATGCTTTCAGAAATCAAGTCTCTAAAATCTAATTTTTTAGACTAGGTTTAGACCACAATGCGTCAGTAAATTAGGCAAGTTAAGTCAAATGCACCATTAATGGGGAGAGTGGGTTGAATCAGTTGGTTAGAGTATGGTGCTAATAATGTCGAGGTTGTGGGTTCAATCCCCATAAGGGCCATTCACTCAAGATCTGGACTTGATCTTTGTGGGTTCCTTCCAACTCTGAACATTCTGTGAATCAAAGATCAGAATAATCAGCCCACAGAGGTCACCACAAGCACAGAGACATCCTCACTTCCAAGTTATACTGCATTGAATTCAGAATACCTTACTCATAATGTACACACATCCATGTTTCTTCCAAGAGGACAAAGGAAGGAACATAAATTCAAGTGACTTTATAAACTGTGTGGGTAACTTTATTTACAGAGAATCATTAAGGTAACTCTGTTACCATAATAATTTTATAGGACTGTAACAGAAAAAACTTTGCGTTTGCTTTTCCCAAGTAAAATAATTCCAAGACAGACGTTCTTGTTCATGCATCATGTGCAATCATAGAACTGCCTGTGAGAATCTTTTAGTTAGAACTGAAAACTAAATTTGTAACTCCCACAGTCAAAGAAGCAAAATATTGCTCTTGCTATTATACTACAAAGGTAACTTTAAAAAATGTGGTCAAGTTCCTGTCAACAAGACAGGAGACTGATCATCAGGGTTTTTAATTTTAATTTTCAGAATTCATGAAAAAGAAAAAGCAGCATCTTTCATCAGCTCATACAAGTTAGTTACCCAAGGGCAAGCCTTCAATTGCCTGTTGTTCTGCCCAGTAAAAGCACTGTTTATTCCCCGAAAGGCTAACCTTCAAACACCAAGGTCTTCCAGCAGCAAACAGCCAGTCAACTGACAAAGTCAGTCAAGTGACAAAGATATTCCCTTCCCCCTAACTCCCCTGTGCCCTGACACACACTCTTGGCTTTCATTATCACATTTCTACGAACTTCAGTTTTAAATCTGGGACTGCTCTTTGCTCTAGTTCAGAGATTCAGTTTCTTTTACAAGACATTTTTCTGGGTTGTATCAGAAGCTTGAAGCACTACCACTTGCAGGATGCTTTACTGCATAGCCAGTACAACAACAGGTCCTGCCACTCAGTCAAGTAATGTTCCACAAGAATTCCTTGGTAAGGTTTGTCTGTTGTAAAGGTGTACCTCAGAGACAATTCTTATCTCAAGTCAAAATTATTCACCGTGCTGATTTGAACCATATCAATACAAAGACACCTGAACCATGAGAAAGTTAGACTCCATAGTAGTCTTCAAGTAATTATAGCGATGTTATTGAGTGTTTTGACTGAGTTTTCTTTTTTCTCCTAGCAGTATGAAGGGCAATTAAGAACACAAGTTCACCAGTGTTTCAATACTACGATAGACTTCCATTTTATGTTCTGGTACATTGCTTATAGAAAGATCACACTTAGAAGAATGTTTCTACAGATGCAACTCCACAATATTTGCCAAGTACAGCTATGGGGATCTCTCACAGTACTTAGAATGGCTTCTCCTAGGACCAGACCACGAAAACAGTAACATTTGATTTGCACCTATGAATTCCTAGAAGCCCAAGACCTTGTGTCAATGGCTCAGTATCAAATGTTTGCAGTAAGCAGACAAAACTCCATCCGAAAAATACCAAGTACCCTTTTGGATAAATTCTAACTGAAATTCAAGAACTTGAACCTAGGAACCACCATACACTAACTATTGTTGATTAAAGACAAAAAGAAATGGAAAATTGGAAGTCTAGCATAGACTTTGAAGCACACGGGAAGAGATCCCATGGAATTTAGCACTCAGTCCTTGCCATGCTATAGTTAGGAGACACTTAACACATGCAGGCCAAGAGATCTCAGTTTATCTCCCAGGAACATGAGTATCTACCAATGGCATCCTTTCACCACTCACAAAACTTGACCAAAGGACACTGAATGCTAAGATGACTCCAACAGTAGGATTTACTCACTCAAGAACATGGCTCCAGGTTACTGTCAATTGTTTCAACCCCATTCCTTGTGGCGTAAAGCAAACTGTGTTGGACTGTTCCCAATTATAACACTTTCTGAAAAGAGTTTTCCTTCCAAACAAATTAACATGCTTTTTCCAGAGCATCTGACAACCATGGATCATTCCTCAATCACTCAAGTACTTTCAGACATGTTCTATCACAGTTGGGTTTAGGACAATTAACACACTAAGCCACTACGGCTTCAAAGCAATCAGTAGACTGGTTTCTTACAAAAAGCTTTTAGGTTACTGAAATGCCACCTCAAAATACCGTTATTTCAAGCTTCACTCTGAAAATACCTTGTTTATCATTCTACCACTACAAACTCATTCTACTTTTGTGCCAGTCTAGCCAAGAAACCAGGTGGGTATGAGAGACAGAACATTTTTTGTGGGGGCTAACAACTACAGAAAAAATAAAAAGCTCTTCTGCATTTAGTTACAGCTTTATCAGTAAAATGCAATACAAGTAGCAAAGTAATCTTTAATATTCTAAAACATCAGTTAAACTACAGCCTCCAAATTCTTGTAAAAATTAGAAGTGACTTGAAGGGCAGTGACCGAAGTGCACCAATTATTTAAGCTATAAGTTGCCAATATAACTGCAGGAGTCAAGTGGTGTAGTAACATAGTTATCACTGCATTTTAATGAGACAAAAGAAAACACTGGAATTCATGTCCTTAAGTACAAAAGGATACTTCAGTTTTGCTCATCCTGCCTGTTAAAAAAAAAAAAAAGACCAAATACTTTTACAAGAAGATACAAGTAGAAAAAAATAGTACTGCAAGACTGGAAAAATTGTTTAACTTAATCTTTCTCAGCAATCCCTCTCACTATGCTGTGCAACAGCAGCAGGGAACTAGATTATGTAGGAGAGGTATTAAGTTGTGGTTTTGTATATTACTAATAGAGACTTCTGAAAAATAAGTTACCTATTACTGCTCACTTCACTGTAGCTCTAGTTATAAAAATGTCTATCAACTCCTCAAATTAAGATAACAACAGAAAAATGTTTTTAAAAACATCTTTAAATCTCTACCACCATCTGGAGGATGCTATGAAATAAAACATGCCTCCTAAAATATTTCAAGTAGACCTGTCCAGACAAAACAAAAACAGTTTTCCAAACTAAAGTTCTAATCTATTCCAAAGATTAGTTTGGGATTTACCAAGAGACTCAGACCAAAACATTTTACAGAAATTCATCAGTCTCACTAATCCACTAATCTATAGAAAACTGTTCACAAAAGAGTTTCACAACTGCTCCGCATCGGAAGTTGTGAAATACTTGGGCTGTTAAATAACACCTAAAAAGAGTAGAAAGTAAATACAAAGCAATACCACTATTATATACTAAAGAATCTTTGTGGAAGATAACTAGTTTTTAGAGGTTCCTTTTTGAAAACAGAAGTGTCTTACTACTTTTGACTTTAGGTTTCACTCAGCATGAAACTGCACATTTTAGTTTCAGTCAGTATCACTGGTAGGCAATAAACATTGTGTAACTTAAAAAGTCCAGTATTTAGAACCATTTCCTGATCTAAAAAAATATATTCAAAAGAGCCAACCCATAGTCTTCCAAGACTTCCAAACATCAAGTCTTAAGAAATGTTATAGAAAGCAGGCAACTACCTGCTTTGTATCATTGACTAAGGCAGGCATTTCACTCAAACAGGGATATGCACTCTTCTACAGCTGCCCCTTACTACTCATTAATTCCATAAGGACAACTAAAAAACTGATCTACGACTATGCAGAGGTTTGGTGAACAATAAATTTTATTATTACATTTCATTTCAGTCCTTTTTATTTAACTTCAGTTCTGTTCAGGGATTATCACTCTTGAATCAACTCCTTTATGCTCCTTCACAGTAGCTGTTACTTTGAACACAGCAGTTGCTGAACCTGAACACTTTAAAGTGTCACATTCATGGTTGCCTGAACTTTATACATGGTGGGCAAGTTTCACACTGCTGCATATATTAAGTATCATGAAAGTTACAGCAAAACCATGTTTCCCTTATAGGACCACTGAATACACACACAGGAAACATGTTAACCATAGATTATATAACAGAAGCCTTTTCATGGACTGGCCTTCAGTATATTTGCATTTTTAGGGGGCTCTTGAAGGTAAAAACGTTCCCTGAAGGGCAGCAAGTACAAGACTAATGTTTAACCAAAAAGGGACAATCCAGCATGATCTCTAAAAACTTCATGCTTTCACTTAAAGGTCCTATTAACTGGGAAAAATTAAAATACTTACTGTAATATCCATAAAGTACAGTGTCTTCAATTTGTCTTGAAACATTAGCATCAGCCCAGATCTAGCAATAAAGGATAGAAGCATTTATCATCAAATGAAACAAAATAACACTACAAGACAATCTCATTAAAGAACACATATACATAGATGGGTATAAAAAAGCTATGTCTAAAAAAAAAAAATAAAACAGATGCCAGACTGCTAGCAACAGTGAAAATCACTGGGCAAACAGGAATGCAAACAGGAATAAGCATATGACAGCTTCATAAAAGGCAGATTTTAGACCTGAAAGAACACTGAGTAGTTTTGGCAGCTCCCATGTATGTTCTGCTAATTCCCACAGTATCTTTATAACAGTCTCTTAAGATCATCACAGAATGGTTTGGGTTGAAAGGGACCTTCAAAGATCATCTAGTCCATCCCTCCTGCCCACAGGCAAGAACACCTTTCATCAGATCAAGTTGCTCAAAGCCCCATTCAACCTGATCTTGAACACTTCCAGTGCTGGGGCATCCACAATCCCTCTGGGCAACCTGTTCTAGAGTCCCACCACTCTCACCCCAAAAAATTTGTTCTTCATGTCCAATTATAACCCACGCTCCTTCAGCCTAAAACTGTTGGCTTTTGTTCTGTCTCTACAGGCTTTGGTCAAAAGTGTTTCTCCACCATTTTTATAACCTCTTTGTATATTGAAAGGCTGCAATAACATTTCTCCAGAGCCTTCTCTTCTCTAGGCTGAACAACCCCAACTCTCTCAAATTGTCTTCATAGGGAAGGTGTTCTAGAGCATTTTTGTGGCCCTGTTCTAACAGCTTTCTTGTGCTGTGGGGCAAAGAGGTGGACACAGTACACACAATATTTCTATCACAGAATATCTTTGATTAAAATTTACATTTACAGATGAAACAGTACTTAGACATAAGAATAACAAATTACTTTTTATTATGCTCAGTTACAGCTCAGTAACTTCTGTTTTTCTAGTTATTCACCCAGTTTCATCTATCATCTCCCTTTTCAAAAGTATGAGACTTCACTTTGTTTGAGCAAGACTTGAATTACACGAATATTCAATTTAGCAACTTAAATCCTACAACTCCAAACCCAGCAGCACTGATAGCCCCTATCTGAACAAGAGCAAAAGTAACTATGTTACTCAGTCCTGGGGAATGGTTCAGAGTGTGGAAGCAATGAAAGTGAAAATACAAATCTGTGTTGGAAACAGCAGTCAGGCAGACGGCTGACGTCAAGCTCTTGCACCCATTCCCTCTTTCTCCTAGAGAGGAACTACTGGTTTAAGGAAGCTAAATGTCTTATAACAATGGTTGGCAGCCAAACTCAGGGATTGAATACAAGGTCCAAAGGTCCAAACCTGCCAGTACAGCTTAAACATAGCCAGAATTGTTTTAGTCTTGTGGGATCCAATCTATGTGTGATCAATATCAAGACAGTAGTTATCCAGAAGCAAAACTCTTTAAAAGCTAGAGAACACACCAAAATAACTGAATTGGTGAACAAAAACATCCAGCACTGTCAAAGCTCCTTTCAATTCCCACACGCAGGCTTTTTCTAAACTGGTAAGATCAAGCCCTTTCACTTGTAAAGATGCATGACTAATACGGAGAGATATGAAAGTGCAAGTGAGTATACTCCTTAATGACTGCTACCACAAGACTTAAAGATGTTTGGCACTTGCTTTACCAGTTCTCTCAGTACTCAAACTCTTATAGAATATGGGCTTGATAACATATCATGAATACTTGATTTTTCTATTATCTCAGAAAGTCAGCACCACCTTCCTTTTTGTTACTGTATTAAGACTTCCAGTAGGTCACTTTACATTCAGCTTTTAAAATTTAATGTGTGAACTAAATTAGATTATCATCCAACTGGAATTTGAGTAGAAAAGTACACATGCATTTTGACATGTAATCAGCAAAAAGGAAGGATGAAAAATATTTTCACAGCAGGGGGCAGAAGCAACACCTGAAGTGTCTGCCAGGTGCACAAATAAATCTTTGAAGACTGTCAGGCTCAAGTCTGACAGCATTTCAACTAAGAAATTTCTAGGCATTTGCATTAAAATACATCACAAAAGAATCTGACTGTAATAAGTTAATACTACATAACACTAAAGCATTTAAATTGCCTAATGTTAAAAATTAAGAGATTGCATTGCTTTAATTATGCCTAAGGGAAAAAAATCAAGCCTGAACTGGACAGTTTGCGTTATTTGCTTCCAAGTAAGTATTGGAACAAGGTCTCTTCTGTAAATGATGAGACATTCAAATGCACACCAACCAAGGTTAAGCAAGAAAAACAACAGTAAGACCTGATGTTTAAGTGGCACAGTCATTGTACAGGAAGAAGTAGCTAGTAATGGAAATCCCAACAGAGCTTAGCTGCCAAAGAATTGCTTCTCCCTCAACTACAGAAAAGCGTTAACAACATTTATAACACAATACAGATGTAGAACTTGAAAACACTGTAAATGCTCTTCATTTTATTTCTCAAATTAAGTTGCATACAGGACCAGAATAATATTCTAGGAAACATACACTACACTAAAATAGTGAGATGTTATCTTAAATAAACATGTCAAGATGCAAAGATGTGTGCATTTCATCATCATTTAGACCTGCCCCAATATAGAAACTTCACACTACTCTGCACAGAAAGAAACTGTAATGCAAGCCAATTTAGTATTGATTACGTCAGCTTCCAATCTGCTGAAGTCCCAACTTACACAAAGTAAAGAGGCAAAAAACCTTATTCTGACAAATTATGCATATGCACACACCATCAAAAGCAATAAGCAGTTCATCTGAGCTGTTTCAAAAGCCAGTGACACCAGCACTGTCTTGTCAGAAGCAAGAAACAGTGCTACCTAGTGAGTGTCAAGAGCTCTGACATTCTCAGCATCACCGGTGACATATCAAGCAGCTAGGTATACGAACTTACTGAACTAGCACACCCAGGACTCAGCTGAGAACTCAGTTGGACAGCCTGGAGATCTAGTGTGTTTTTCTTCTCCATCCATTACAACCTAAGCTTACAATATATACAGCAAATACCTTAGAAGTACAACAGATTAGGAAGCTTAGAATTCATTACTGCCTTCAGCAACAGTTTCAGGTTGAAAATGTGGCCACAAATTCTCTTAAGATCTGCAGAATTCAGGCACTCTGCACTGTTCTGCTGTATTTCGTTCTGTTCCATGTAGTTTGGCAAGCATATAACACATGACCTTTAAAATACCCATAACAATGCATTGCATTGATAGATAAGAGAAGTCACAAATTGCAAGGGTATGTGAAATGAGTATGATTACCCATATTAAGCTATTATGCTTAAGTATTCCTTAACATAGGTCATGTTAAACGCACTTACGAGTGTAAAAAGTAAATATATTAGTAAAATGTTGTTGTGTAAGTAAGGATATAAAAGAGGCAGTTTAAGACACTTCCAGTTTACCTAAATGCTAAAACCAAAGCAAAGCTCCCTCAGAAGATTCATTTAGCAATTATATTCATATAAAATTAGTTATGAAGAATGTTTGCTCCCCCAGTAATCATTGAGCTGAGTCTTTTCCAGAAACTGCATCCAGTTAGTAACTCATGTTAATGTATTTCAACAGAACACTACTATTCCAACCATACAGATAACTTCCCCAAATGAAAGCAGTACAAGTTAATTTGACAGTTTTGACCTTCCCCACTACTTAATGGGGGAACAGCCATGAATTTCATTCCTTTGTCCCCATTAAATGTGACATTTCTACTGTTACTGCTGGACCCTGCAAGAGTTTCATGAGTACCCAGTGAAGACAGCTCCCATCCTCTGCAAATGTACCTTAACAGACCTTAAAGCTACATAACATTACAGGTTACAGTATTTGTGATGTTTCATCAAATGTAGATGAAGCAGTCATTCTGCTGATTAGCCTCTCCCAAACCTTAGCCAATAAAAGGAAGATACAGTATGAAAGACTGGAGAGTGGGTCATAGCATGGTTACATAATCAAGAAGTTTCATATCCAGACCTCAGATCTTCCAGCCTGTTACCTCCAAAATGGGACAGTGCCAGAATTTTGACTGCCAGATGGAGAGTAACACACAGAAACATGCATATCTCAGGCACATCTGGCTACTGTGAATGTTTTGGCCAAGCATTATTACTTCAAAAGTAGTAATTCTTACTCAGGACAAGAAGCATGGTCTCAGTCAATAATGATTTCTCAGCTAACAACTTTCTAAAAACAAAATCCCCTGACATTTCTAGTGGTTTGTATTCTGAGCATCTACATAATGAGTTGCTCCCCCACCACCACCCTTGCAAGATGCAAAAAAACCTTTTTACAGACCATTCTATTAAGTATCTCCCACTAAACAGATGCTACTCCTTGAACCATTCAGAAGACAGCTGGCTTTTAACAGCTCAGGCTGTTGTGATACATTCGGTCTAACCATACAAAGAATATGCCACTGGCTTTTAACTTCATATAGCAGTAAGAATCCATACATTTCAAAGTGAAAAAGGTTTCATGACCTTCTCTGCCTTCTGCTAAAACAACAGTAGAAAAAAAACAGAGTGGTGATGGGAGTATCCTTGTTTCCTGCTGCAAGAATGCATCAGTTATATTTTAAATGTTTGAAACTTGTAGGTCAGACCCAGAGGGCTTGGGTTCCAGCACCAATTTTAAGTTTTTAAGCTATGGTGAGGTTTTCTGTTCCTAAGTGCTTGTTATAAATCAAACAAGCTTTCAGATCAAACAGATCAGATACAAGTGGATATATTTGAAGCCCATTGAAACAAACTATAGCATTGTAAATGCAAACAGACAAAACCTTGAGCTCAAAGTGGTGCTGGTGAATATTACCACAACATCACTTACAAGGTAATACTCCGTTCTTTTATTAGTACTAAAACCAAAAGCCTTCTTTCCTACTAAAGCAGCAAAGTAATGCCAGCCTCCAGGAAAGGTATTGCAGTGACTTCTACACAGTTAGTGTGCAAAACTTTCTAATAACAAACCTGCTCAGTTCACTCACTAAGAAACCTTTAAGATAATATCTGGTAAGTCTCTCAAAATATGATGGGAGACACCATTATGTAACAAATGCTTCAAGCCACTTGTTCACAATAAAGAATAGTTTGTCTTAATTAAAAAATGTATACATAGTACCTTAACAGTCCTGTTGAAATGGACAAAATCTCAAGGTAAACAACCAAGGCAGACCAAGGTACAGCACATAGCCCTTGTCAAGCAAGGCTACACAACACCTTAAAGTGAATTCCTTCAGAAAGCAGCATAATTTTTATAGCCTTCAGAAGGGTGCTCTGCTTGGGTAATACAGTTCAGACCATCAAGTCAATCCTCCTAGCCAAGACATATACCCTCTTCATTTGTCACCGATCACACCCACAATGAGAACTTTGAACCACCAAACCACACGTTCAATTTAACCTGTGCTATCAACATAATGTGCTTCTCCCTAAGTTTGCTACAAGCTTGTTCAAAGCAAAGCCTCAAGAATATCTACAAGTTGGTAGAAGGGCAAGATTCATTAAAAATTAATCGAAAGTCCACATATAGTACCTTTTCCTCCTAAGTTGAGTATCTTTGTCTTTCTCATCACTCTAACACTGACAGTAGAAATTACACTTGGGAGGCACAGAAAAAGACTACATAAAGAAAAGAATTGTTGACCTAGAATCTTGGTAACTGCCACTACTCTTGAGGCATGAGCCCTGAAATCATCCAGTTGGAAGGTCTTTTGATGAAATAACTAATTTATCTACAGAGAATATTATTCACATTTGCTACCTGGATCTACCTCAAAAAGTCACTGAGAAGACTATGCTAAAGACTTAACTCCCTCTGGCCATCCACAGCAACAGAGGGTTCTTGCCAGAGTCATAGTGAGAGGGTCTTGAAGTGTTGGATTTGAAAGAATAGTCCAGAGAAAGGCCAGTAGTCTCCTGGAAAATTCTGAACCCAATCAAGTCTGTCCTACTTGTGAAGCAGTAGCAGAAAAGAAGTATGTCTTACCCTGGACAGTGTTAAAAGCTTTAACAATTAATAAAGATCTGATGGTAAGATGTTGTCAGCCTCCTACCTCAACATTACTTCTAAACTGAAATTAACAAATCAATACAGGTTTGTATGTTCTGACTGAATTATTTCAACACCTGTGTTGGAAAAAATGCATTTATATCAAAAGATCTCATGTTACTGCTGCAAAGCTAAAAACTCAATTCAGCTGAGACTTAAAAGACACAGAAGAATTCTTCTGCAAGGCACTATGGAGCAATTTTATTTCAACAGGCCAGCAGAAATGTCTACAAACATTAGGAATTAATCAGGACCAAGAAGCTTCAGAAGCACAGGCAAAAAGATACTTTACAGAAGAATGCATACATTAGCAACAGAACATTCTGCTTAGTCCCCATGAGATGTGCACTTTTCAGCTGGACCTAGTTACATCATGGTTATTACTCTAGATAGTCAGGCTCAATTTATTTCTTAATACTGAGTATGATTATCATTGAATTGCTGGAATCCTGACACGTGAAAGGTCTCTTCCATCTTCTATATCCACTTTAATTCTGAACAAAAAAAGTCTGAAGACACAAACTTTTAACAGTAACACTGAGTAATGCCTTCATTTATTCTTTAATACCATTGAGCAATAGAGACGACAACATTCCCATCACAACTCAATTCTAAAGGCTTCTTATGACTTGCATTTATATAATCACCAGCAAGCTAGTTTTGAAGCATTATCACAGATCCAGAAAGACCTACATTTTCCTTTGTGAGCAGGGCTGAAAGGGAACACAGTTTTTGAGCTGCAAGCATTTACCATTTTCTCACTCTATCATTTGTTTCAGGATCATAACCTTTACTATAGATCCAGGTAGGCTCCAAACCAAACTAAGTAGTTATTCAAGTTATCAAAACGTTCCAGTCCAACCTCTTGTTACTTATCGTGTCCTCACAAAGACACTGGGTCTCTACCTTCAAGAACTCTCCTTGAAATTAAAAATGCCAATACTTGAAGCATTGGGAAGAACCCCTACTTACAGCAATGCTTAGCGCAGATGACAACAATTACTCATCTCATTAAGAACTCATTTTGCTCAGCAACCTCCTACAGTTTATAAATACAGTAGGTTCAGTTACGGTTCTATCAGCCAAGAGGAGATATTACTGCATTTCCCTCCCTAAAGGGTTTTCACAGCTTTCCCTCTTTCAAAAGGGTGCTTATTAATTCAGGTTTTAAATTATAGGTAGATTAACACAGTAAATCTTTATAAAGTCTTAATGTTTCCATACCAAATTTTTTGCTGGCAAATAAGACAAAAAAAATAACCTAAATTACAAATGGGCAATACAGTCTGTTTTTGATCAAAAGTGCAACAAATTTTATTCTACAATGTCCTGTTATAATGTACTAAAAATCCAACACTTAAGCAACTTGTTGATCTCTTCCAGATGGTACACTCACTCTTGCACAGCAGAAGGAATGAGCGTTTGGAAAGGAGTAGAGTATTTAAGATAAATAATAGAAGTGAAAACTGAAATCTAGTTTAAATAACAGAGCTCGGTGTTGTATGCACAGCACTAATACCCAGCTTCGAAAAAACCTCAGTCACTAAAACAGTTTAGTGTTATTATGCAGGTATTAGCATTGATTTTAAACACTTTGACAACCTAAGAACATCCTGTTGCAACCCAAGTGCTTCTTCTTAAGAGGCAATTAGCATTTTTACAAGTCCATACCTTAAATGTACCATTTTGGTTTTTCATATACGAAACCAAAAAGATGTCCACTGGCAGTAGTGCTGATGTGATAAGAGCAACGGCCAACGCAAATATTGCTGTTATGGTAGAAATCACTTCACTTTCCCGCCGACTCTGGTACTTGCGCACGTAAACCCAGCAGAAAATTAAAATGGCCTGAAACACACAGCAGAAGAGGCTTACGAGTTGTATAATAAGAATGTCAGCAAATAGGTACTGATGTTAGACCCTGTACTGACAACTAGCAGAGCATCAACACACGTTTTACTCGAACACTGAACATCAGCGTCACATTCACCACACACAAAGTCACCCTTCTGGTTCTCAACAGCGTGAGCAACATCAGCGCTCACGCACGGAACGGGCGAAAACACAAACAAGCAGCGCGGACTGCGCAGGCAGGAGGGCAAGGCACCCCCGCCCGCAGCCCCGGGCTCTGCGGTGCCCGACGGCACCACGGCCGAGGCACCCGCGGGAGCGCAGGGAAGCACTCGCTGCCGGGGCAAGCTGGGGGGCACTGCCGAGAGGATCCGGCGGGGAGTCCCGCTCTGGAACAGCGAGGGGCCGAGCGAAGAGGGGCGGTCGGCCCAGGAAGGGACTTATAGAGGGGCCACCGCAGGGCGGGGGAGCCGCCTCTCACCAGCAGAGCCAGGCCGAAGAGGCACCATCCCGTCAGCAGGTCGGAGGCTGCCGCCGCCATCTTCGCACCCGTCATCAGCGGGGCGGCCGCCCCGGGGCGGTGCTTATGGAGGGGCGGGAATGGCGTCACCGCGGGACCGGCCTAACACCGGCCGTGACGTCAGTGGCTGCGGGCGTGACGTCACGTGCCCGCTCTCACTGTGGTCAGCACAGCCCCTTCCGTCCCGGCCGGACACGGCCCGCTGTGCAGGGGCTGCCGGCCGGGGGCTCGTCCCGCAGGGAGAAGTGAGGAGAGGCAGGAGCCCTCCTGCCCCGCTCCGTGGCAGAGCGCAGCTGTCGGGGGGCGGGAAGGGGGGATCGGGGCGCATCGGAACGATGAGGTGCCTTCACCTCCTGCTCCCGCATGGGGTTTCCCTGTCCTTCCCTCCCGAGGCCGGGAGGCAAAGGCAGGGCAACGCTCGGTCCGCGGAGACTTTTGCCTGAGGGGCGGCAGGAGAGCAGAGAGGCGGTATGGGGAAAGATGGAAAGTGCGCTAAGAGGTATCGGGCACTTTCAATCCCTTCTCTCCGTAAAAGTACCTAAACCATCTCCGTACGCCGCCTGCAGCCGCCCAGAGGCGCCGGGCAGCTGAGGGGGCGGTGCCGCCGTGTCGGACCCGCGGATGTGGGAGATTCCCGCGGGAAAGTGTGCCGGCATCCCCGCATCCCGGTGCCTTTGCTTCAGGCTCGACTTCACCACGATGGGGCGGCATCGGGGTCTGGCGGGAACCCCAACTCGGGACGGCGTTCCCGATTTGAGGGTGGCCGTGGGTGTGGGGTTAGGAGGTGCTCTGAGGAGCTCGCGTCCCTGAGAGTGGATTTGGTGGCTCGGGGAGTGGGAGAGGCTCACCTGAAAGGTGCTGGCGCCTATCTTAGTTTCTTAGTATCATCGAGGTTGGAAGAGACCTTTAAGGTCATGAAGTCCAACCATCCATCCACTGTAACCCCTAAACCCCTAAAGCATATCACCCAGCGCCAGATCCAGATGCCTCTTTAACACCTACAGGAATGGTGACTCTGACACCTCCCTGGGACGTATTCCAATGCCTGACCACACTAATTGGGAAAAAAAATTTTCGACTATCCAGTCTGAATCTCAGATTAGGGCCGGGAGGTTGGATGCAAAGGGGTCTGTCTGCAGGAGTGCCCAGGGGTAGCCTGGGACCCTCTCCAGAGCCCAAGCTACTGTTCAGGGGTCTACAGGAGGCTCAGGGGTGAAAATGTGCACGAGCCTTGCTGGTTCCTCAGCTTCGGTAGAAGGGGCTCCCAGACCTGCCAGCATGCAGGGGTGGCCTGTTCTCATCCTGAAGCAGTCAATACTTTTACTGTTTCCATTTGTTGTGAGAGCAGAGATACTCATGAGCCAAGTTAGAGGAGGTTGAAATTCAGACTCTTGTTTGTACCCTTGTGAGAAGAGACTGTTTGGGGCAGGAGGAGCTTGGCCCTGAAGGGCTGAGCTTTCAGGTGCTCTGAGGCCAGTGGGGGTGGTGGGAGCTTGTGGTGTCAACAGTGCTCATGAGCTAAGTTTGAGGTCAGATGAGTGGCAGGACTTCTTGTGGGCTCATAGCCTTGAGAGAAGGCATCTGATAGTAAAGGGGTTGTGAGAGCTTCACCCCAGACTGTTTTCTGCCTCTACTGAGCCTTAATTTATTACAAGACCTATACATGAGACAGCAATGTGTCGTGCTCATCAGTTATATCCAAGGCATCTGAGGTGTGTGCTCAGGTGAACTAGTTCTCTCTGGAAATCATATTTGATGATGTGTGTGGTGGAATAGCTTTGCCAGGCAGTGGCTGATATCTTTGCTGGGCTTCAATTTTCTGTGAAAGTGTTGTGACAGCACTCACAAGCTGTGCCAGGGGTGGCTGGATTTCAGGTGAGCTTGCAGCTTTGCAAGAAGGGACCTCTGTTTGGGGGACAGGAGCTTACCCTCAGATTGGAAGCTTACCCTCAGAGCATGCTGTACTTCTCTGTGTGTTGTCAGGGTACTATAAAGGACACTGGTGTGCGGCACCATTCATGAACTAAGTGATAATGGAGCTGAGGAGGGTTCTGGAGAGCTTGTAAACCTTGCATGTAGGTACCTGCAGGGGCTTTGTTGACTCATGGAGGGAAATGTTGCTTGCAGGGGCAAATACATGTGCCATGTTTTAAGTTACTGTGAGAACAGTGGAGGTGAAAGCAAAATGTAGTGAATATTCACAAGATACTTGAATGGTTGGCCATGGGTGCAGTTTCTAGGTGAGCTTGTAGCATTTCAAGAAAGGCCCTGCTGGTGGAGAAGTGGTGTTGTTTGGGAGGCTCATTCTGGAGGGGCAGATGATTGTGCTGGGTTTCCATTTGATGTGAGGGCATGGGCAGCAGGAAGGTGATATTGCAGTGACTGTGGTGTTCATGAGCTGAGTTTGTGACAATCCAGGGGGTTCATAGTCTGATGAGAAAAGCAGTAGATACTATATAACTATAATTAGTTTTATGACAGTAAGACAGTAAGCAGACTGCGTGTGTCCTCTTTGGTTTTTTGTTGTTGTTGCTGTTGTATATTTTACTATTAATGTGTATGTATTATATTCACCGTAGAAAATATTTCCCTGGATGTCATTACTATTAAATATGTATGTAATTCAAAATTGCCCTAGAACCCATGAAGAATTAAAAACCTTAAAGAACTACATTAAAAATAGACTATTCCCAAGAGGGAAAGGAAGTAATTTGCCCTTAGAGTATATGAAGTTTTTATGTTTTGTACAGCACACCTTTATCAATAAAATATTGATATACCAAACATTAGGGACCTGTAACTGGGTAAGGATTAACCCTGCTGTTAAAATAATAAAAAAACCCCTGTAACTATAGCTACCACAATTCTTTTTGGTTTGACTCAAATGGTAGTATAAATATTTAACTTGTTATAGTAAATAAGCCTTAAGTCTAACTTCAGCACGATCAAAAAATCTTTTCTATTCTAAACAGTTGAGTTTATGTAGTTTAACAAACATGAAAAAAAATCCAATCAAAACCCCCAAATTGTATATTTTCCACTAACAGAAAAATCCAATCTCTGAGTATTTTGTTAAAATCTTCCTGTATTTTTGCAGTAATTGCCATTTCTCTGTCAGATCCATTCTTGTTTGGTAAATATGGTTGATAACCTAGTTTTAATTGGGTAAGAGACAAGGTTTTCAACATTTCAGTAAAAAATACCATGTCATTGCATGTAAAATGATTACTGTAATTCATAGTTTAAAGGAAGAACTTCAGTTTTTGTTGGAATGGAAGTAATGGTTTTATGTACAGTGCAGGCAAAATAAAAGGTTTTTTATGTTACCATTACACTATGTGATTATGATTTTTTAGTGCCATGTTACCACTAGCTTTCTGAGTCTTTTTTCTTTATTACCTAAAATTCAGAGTTTAGAAATTCAAGGCATTTTCTCTCTTATTTTAGTAAAATCTTTATCTGAGGCATTATCTACAAGCAGACTTCAGAGAATCAATTTAATTTTTTTTTTATTTACCATTGGGTGGGACACTGCACATGTTAAGTACACACAAAAATGTAAAACACAGTTTAATAGCAAAGCTAGTATTTTTTTTAGATATTCAAATAGTGACCTTTGTCTACGCCTTGTGCCAACAAAAGTCCTATAAACATAAGTATTAAAAATGGTATTCAACTGACATGTTGAGTTTTGTGATGCAGAGAGAAATATCATTCCTTGTTTACAGTTCTGGGGAACCTAAGGCTAACATTTTTCATGACTGTATTCACAGCTCTATCTGTAAGAGGGGTCTCATGGGTAAATTTGAGGTCATATTTCTGTGTATTCACAATGTCTATTGACAGCGTATCTTGAGGATACGTTGGCGTCATGGTTTAGGAATGGTATTCTCTAATTTAGTTCTCCCAGTAAAACGTGCCACTCCCCCTGCCCCCTCCAATCAGAGGCACAAAAGCCAAAGATCTCAGTTGGAAATTAGAAAAATTTACTGGAAACCACAATGAGATAAGAAAATGAACAGTAACGGCAACAATATTAATAACAAAAGTGTATAAAAGAGAGAGTAATTCACATGCCAGAATGCTCACCATGGAGCTCACAACCCAACTGCAGTCCCACCGCCCTGACACGAGAGAGCCCTTCCATCCTTCTGTCCAGAAAAAGACTCCCTTCCCCCACCCTCAGCAATGATGTGAGGTGGTACAGAATAACCTTTGGGTCCTGGCCGTGCCCCCTCCTGGCTACTGCAAGAAATCAACCCTATCCTGGCCAGAACAGGACAGCTGGTTAGATGTTTCTTCACATACCAGGGCTATGTTTGTGTTTCTCAATCACTGTAGACAGCGTCCAGGATGGCTGCTGTTTGTAGTGCCCCAAGCCTACCTGTGCTTTTCTCAAGTGTAGTGTTATCGGGGGAAAATGAGCAACCACAGAACAAAACTATGTTAGGCACGTGGGTCATTAAGATTAATCAATGAGAGATCATAGGTCAAAAAATAAGAGATGAGGCAACTGGTCACCAGCACAGAAGAAACATTTCCACTCCGCAGAAATAGGACAGGAAGCGAGAGGAACAAATGTACTTTTTTTTGCAGAGCATTATTGCTTGAGAGAAGGTAGAGGGCTGTGGTATGAGCCAACCAGTGAAGTGCTATCATTCATAGCAAAGTTATTGATCACCTCCAAGCTGAAAGATAGTGTGGTGCCACATTGAGCGCTTGTGATCCTCATGATCAGTAGTTCTAGTCTTGGCTGCAGTGGTGTACAACAGTGTTATGTTTCCAACAGCCAGGTTAAGCTAGCATGGCTTACAGGATGAGGTCAGTAGTTGTCCCTGTGGTGCTGGTCTCTCCAACACTCCAGTAACAAATGTGCCTCTTTTTCTGCCTAGAGACAGAGATTTGTCTTGTCCTCTTTCATGCTTCTTTGCTCTTGCTAGTAAAAGCTTGTCATCGAGATGTCAAAACGTGCAGCAAGATCAGTGAATGCACTTAAGAGTGGTAGTGGATAGAAGTACATGTGTAGGTCATCGTGTATGGGGTCACGGGTGAGAAGAGTACAAAAGTTGATATGATTCCTTTAAAGGTTTTGTTGGGCATGTTTGTAGCTAGGGTTGGTAACTGCAAGCTAATAGTTAACTATCTCTTTAAAAATTCTCATTGCACATACAAAAAAAATGGGGGGGGGATTTTTGCAAGTCACTGAGATAATGTGTGAATGAAAATACAATGAGTGAGTCCAAAGAGAGTGCTGTTACAGTATTCCTCAATAAAACCTGATAGGCATTGTGGCAGTAGCAGCCACAGTGTAAAAAATAAAAAATTATATTGATGGACTTCCCTAAATGTCATCCTCCTTTGCCAGGCAAGACAGCTGCACAATGCCAAAAAAAAGACTACAAAAACTTTGTGTTATACAGAAAATAAATTATTTTAAAATAAGCATTTTATTTATATTGCTTACAAAATAAAACCTTTTTCTAAAAAAAACCATTATAGTAATTCTATGTATAGTGAGAAATAAGTCCAAACAATACAAAATGTCTTAGATGCCACTTAATAACAAACTTGTGGAAGTATTCATGTGGTAAAAAGATAGAAAAAGAAGAAGAGGAGTGATATTATAGAAATTAAAGTATATGAAACAAGATACAGTCTTCATTTTGACCAGGACGAGGGATTAGAATTGTACTTGAACTAGATAGTGTACATACCAAAGGGGAGCAGGTGTTCCTTCTCACTTGACTGAGCTGCTCTTGTCACCACTTGATAATCCGCCCAGTTTCAAGAGGGCTGAAAGCGTGTGGGCTAATGACAATGCCATATTTTAAAGTTTTCTGATCAACTCTGCTTGTTCTATATTTTTTTTCTCATGTTAGAAGAGAAGGTATTGAAACCGAGTTTAGCATTATTTGACAAAACATGTCATGATCTTATACTTGAAGGTGTAATTATTCTTTGTGTTATGTGGCTTAGAATCCAGTCAAACCTGTAAACCCAGTGGCACAGAATATATTGGACCTGGTACTCTGCAAGTACACACAATTAACCATTGGCTCTGATAACTTTTTTTTTTAAAGTCCCTAAACTTGTGTGAAGAAAATTGACTGTAACTTCTTAAAATGCCTTTTGTTTGATTTGATGCTGTAGTTCATTTACCACTGCTGCAGACCAAGCTAGATTTCTGAGTTTGGTGTGTCATACTCTACTATGTCACTACTTGCATCTTCCTTCTGTCACCGTACTTCGTACTTATTTCATCTTATTTAACCAGTAGCATAGCTTTGGGTTTCTTCTTAAACTCTATTTGTAGTTAATTTTCATTCTGTGAATTCGATTTTCTGCTGTATCCACAAACTTTACTTGGATGTCATTTATCACTAGGTTAATATCGACAGAGCATCATGATGTATCCTTTCCATCTTTGCTCTTTGTATTGTTTCCTTATCCTAAAACATTACCTTGTTTTAAGATCTTCAGTCATGATGATCTCTTCAGAGAGCTTGGATTTAGGGCATTCTCTCATTCCTTTTTACTGAGATTTTCCCTTCAAGCCTTATTCAATATCAGTAGTTTGTACTGTTGTATCAGTGGCTCAACATTTATATGAAAAACAGGGACAAGGCATAGTTCTATGAACCTCATGAAAATTTCAGTTTTACCTTAAATTGGTTTAAATCAGGTCAATTTTGGGTAAATGTAGGGAAGAGAAGAGTTTTCAGAAGTAGTGGTGTCATACTGAGAAGAAAGAAATTGTCCCACTGGATTGGGAAAAAGGCTTTTCTCTGTATTAAGTGCCAGATAATCACATAGTGGTGTTCCTTGCAGCATACCCATCAGCAGTGGCACACTGTTCCTCAGGTAGCTCAAACCAAAGACTGAATCATCATTTTTGGAGGCTACAGATTTCTGTGGCATCAATTCACTTCTTGTGTCTATTTATCATCATTTATTCTCTTAACAAGATTTTTATAATAAATGCCACAAAATAGTTTATATAAATCAATTTGTATAATTGATAATAATTGATGTATTAAATTGGCTCATTGTCCTAGGGAAAGCATAGTCCCTTGAACACAAGAGTTTCTAAGATGCAAAGAAAAACTTGGCATAGTTTGGGACTAGTAAACTCTGTGAAAGCATAGAACTGTCACAAGGTGAAGAGAAATAGCTAATCTGTGCATTAAGATGTGTGTGTCTTCTCTTGCTGTGGTAGTATTGAAGTAGCGAAAAAGTGGAGGTTGAGGGTTTGGTGTTTTTTTAATTTTGGAGCAGAGATAATATTCTAAATGCTTGTGACTTGCAAATAAAAATAAGTAGTTGAGTTAGAAATGTAGAAGTAATCTATGGAATAATTTAGAGTGGTTTTTCTTTTCATAAATTACTAACAAGTGCATAGTAATGTTTATGGAGGTTCTTTACTATTCTGTTCCTTGGTTTGTTTACTTGAATAAAACCAGAACATTAAAAAAGGAGTCTGAGGGCAGAAGAGGTGATTAATTTCTCCAGGAGAGAGTGAGTGTAGGTCAGTAACATTTTCTTGAAGGAGGGCTGTAAAAACAATTAGAGCCTTCAAGATCAATTTATTTCTAATTTTATTCTTAAAAAAAATAATGAAATGCTTTATTGTATGTAAATTATAGTTCTGTATGAGCCAATAAGAAAGAAAGCAATGTGAACTTCGACAACAGAGAAGTGTGAACATTCCCACAACAAAAATGAGTGTTAATGATGTATTACCATAAAACTCCCTGCCTGATATTTTCAGTCAGAGTAAAAAGACATTTCCTCAGTATTTTTCTCATGCCACTAGTCAAGTAATGAACTGGCTGCTTGATCATATTAGATCATCCAAAAAACTGTTTTCTGCATGTTTGTCCTAAATTATTAGAAATACCACTGGTCTTTTGTACGTGGGAAAACTGCAACAAAGGCATAAACTTGGAAGGAAAAGGTTTGGAGATTTTCCCAGAATGGATAAAGAAACAAGATGGATGACCATCTGAATTTAATGGCAAAATTGCTAGTAAATTTAGCTTTTGACAAAATTAATATTCAGAGGTAGTCAAAAAGGCAAGTAATGATAGTAATAGGAAGGGCATAGTGTAATTGTCATTACACTTCACGAACAGTGAGCTGTTTTGATGTCCATATCAAAAAGTTATATGGAATTTTAGATTGTTTAGGGGAGGATAATCATGAACAAAATGAAGAATAGCTTTTTTGCACAGAAAAAAAGTAAGTAATTTGGAATCGCCATCTTGGAAAAGATGCTACTCAAGGAGAAGTAATAGAATTTTAAGGGCTTTGACTGACACAAGTAACAGAGAATAGAGAACAATTAGTCCTGTTCATATCAAAAAAATTGGGCATGAAATAGACTAACAAACAGGAGATTTACACTGCTTCCTAAAATTTAAACAAAAAGATACCCCTACCATAGGATGATTTGAATACCAACTATGCATAGGTTAAAAATTAATAGGGAAATTCATGGATGAGAGGTCTGTCAAGCAGTATTAAGCACTCTTGCAGAGAAGCAGCCTCCAGCTCAGAAGGTCCCTAAGTATGGGAGTGCCAGAAACGGACAGGATTTGCAAGAGAAGCTTTTTCAGCTTTCCCTATTTTCCAAAGGGTTTGCTGTTGGCATCCAAAGGTCAATATAGAAAATTGCACAGTCTTTCAGTCATTCTAGTTACCATCTTTCAGATAGTCCACCTCAGTATGCCTGTTCTTAGAACATCAACAAAGGCTGGTGTTTTTGTTGATTTGATAGAGTTAGAGGGTAGTCTTCATGGTAAAGGTGAATTTCTTCTGGCTCAGAAGACTGATTCAAAGCCATCTACATTATTTAAACCTACCATATGGACTGCATAAAGAATCCTGAACATTAAGGGCTGTCTAGCAGCACAGGAGAGGTTATTTTTATATTATAAAGAACAGTATGAACAGTTGAACCTCATCTGTAGCCAACAAAATAGGACTTAAACCCATACCCAGGAGCACAGAAAGTTGCCTTTATTCAGTTCAAGAGCTAGACTGATAAACTGGAGTGAGTTCAGGGAAAGGTCACCAGGGTAGCTGGGTCTGGACCACTTTTTTTGTGTGGAGAGGTGAGGGAACTAGGCTTGTTCAGCCTGGGGAAAAGATGGCTGTGGGGCCCCAACAGCAGGCTGGCAGGGAGGTTGTCTAGACAATGGAGTCAAATGGGGCACAGTAGGAGAAGAGATAAAGAAGACATAAATTAAAATTAGAGGATCTGACTGGTTATATGGAAGACAAAAAGTGTAAGGACAATTTATCAGTGGAGCAAATAGCCCAGATAGATTTTGTAATGCCCATTTTTGAGGTTTACAGGACTTGACTGATAAAACCTTGAGCAAGCTGGTCTGGATTCATTGAGACACTGTTTTGAGCAGGAAATTAGACAAGAAAGGTTCCAAGAGTCACTTCCTACCTGAACAAGTCAGTGATTAACACCACTGACACGGCAACTGTATTTAGATAGAAGATAACATTTTGGAGAATGCAAAGGAAATCATTATTCTCAGCAATTGCAGCAGGAATTAACAGTAGGACAGTAGCACAAAGCAATGTCCCAGAGAGGAGGAATACCATGAAATTACAGCTGCTGACTGTGAAGTTTTATCATTTTGGCCTTTTTGGTCAGCAGTGGCATAGCAGTAGTTACCTCTATAGTTTTGACTTCATACAAGAGCAAATTATTTTACTTTCTTGCTAATTCTGTCCTATCTAAAATGTATGATATGTAGATCATGTGTTGGTTGTCAGTGCGTATGGATACAACCAAATACTGCTCTGTACATGCCTGTATCCTGAGAAAAAAAATTTTAAGCATGTAGAGTGAAAAGAAATTGATTCTGGCACTGGAACAGGTTTTCCAGAGAAGTTGTGGATGCTCCAATCCTCAAAGTGTTCAAGGCCATGTTGGATGGAGCTTAGAGCAACCTGGTCAAGGGGGGTTGGAACTAGGTGATCTTTAAGGTCCCTTCCAAACCAAACCATTCTGTGATTCTACACAAACCATGCAGAGCCAGGCCTGTGCATGTACATAGTGAGGATCAATCTCTGAGTCTTGATTCAGTAGTGAAAGTTCTGACATTTATAATGTTTATTTTACAAAACCCAAAGAAATGCTAGGGTTTCAAGCTACTACCAAGACTTAATATTCCCTGTTCTGAGTAAGAGAAACAGCATAGAAGGATATATGATACAGTAGTACTTTTTCTTCTGTGTCCTTGACAAGGATTTAGTTTAACATATTCTTCCTGTTTCATTTATTTCCTGCAAGTGAACTGCTTTTCTCTGTGGGTTACAGCTGAATAATCATTCAGCAGTGGGGGGGGAAACACAGTGGTACTTATAGAGGAGGTGTGACGTCAAAACTCCCCGTTTTTTAATATATAAAACAAATAAAGTTTAATTAATTAATAATTTCAAATCACTGCAATCTTAGATGTAAAAATCCTGTTTGAGTGGCAGGAGCCTTCTTGCTTGGCGTTTCGGGGCATTTTCCCCTGTCCCCCACCAGAGGGCTCCCGCGGTGCAGTTCTCCAGAGCCGTTTCCATGACCAGTGCAGTCAGCGGGAGGTTTGCCAGAGATCTCAGGAGAGCTACATCTTGCAACTCCTTACGTGGAGAAATTTCCCAGTTCTCCAGAAGTTTTAGCATAGCAAGAACTTAAGGAGTTGGTGTGTAATATAGGAGTGATTTATATTTTTCTAGTTAAGTACGTATCAACTTTAAATCCAGTTTTTCAAAATTAAAACGGTTTGTTCCAAATCTTACTTTGTCTGGTACACTCTGTCACTATTTATGGCACCATTGCTTTCTAAAGCATTCAAGTCTATAATTCAGTGCCATCATAAGAATTTCCATTTCTGTAGATATGCACAACTAGAGCATACCTAAACTCTGCTATTTCTTCACTATTATATATTCAAGAAGGAATCCTTTTTTATTATTGTATGACTGACTTATCTAAAACATTCTTTCCCATATTTGCAACCATAGTGTTTCCATTCTGAACTCTGATGAACTCAGTAATTCAAAAAGAGATGGAAAATCCTAATAAATCTGGTCATATTGATCTTTTCACCTTCATCTTCCAGTCTCTGTTGATCTCTTATTTGTTGAACAACAGACATGCTAAGAGGATTTTGCACGCTCCTATGTACTCTTGCATACTGACAGACCTCAGTGACTGTTCTCATTCCTTTATTCCAGCAACTAGTTTGTTTTGTCCTTGAAGTGCTCAGTTCATTTGCCAGAATCTGTCCTCCTTTTTGGCACAACCTATTAAAATACAGAATATCCTTCATAAGCCAGTCCGCAGACCCTTAAAATACCCCTTACTACTAATTTTTGATTTAATACCTAAAGTGCCATGCGACCAGTTAATGGTCATCAAAGTGATGATTTCTGATTTTTTTTTCTACGTCTTATTTATATCTCCTTTTTATAGAAACATTTAGTACATATTTGTATTAGTGTAATTCTCATTGCTTTAATTATCTCATATATTTTACATCACGTTTTAATTTTTTAAAATGGAACAGGCTACCCAGAAAAGTGGTTGAGTCACCTTCCCTGGAGGTATTTAAAAGACATATAGATCTTGCACTTAGGGACTTGGTTTAGTGGTGGACTTGGCAGTGCTGGATTTGTGGTTGGACTCGATGATCTGAAAGGTCTTTACCAATTTAAAAAATTCTATGAAATTGGGTTTTTTCTTCTTACCATACAAAGTCTTCAACATAGTAATACAGTAGATGCTAGTAATTTAATATTTTATCTAATAAGGAAATGCAAACCAAGTTCTACTGTTCTGAATGATTAAATCTTGAGATTCCTCCTAACATTTACTAAAAAGTGATACAGAAATGTACAGATTTTATGCAAAATTATGCATTGCAGGTATTCACTTCAATAATTATGCATTTTTATTTGTTTTGTGTGTATATTTGTTTCGATATAAAAAATAAAATTTCCCCTTCTGTTTCTTCACTGTCTTATCATTTGCTTTCTTATAGTCACCAAAGAAAAAAAGATCGTGAGAAATTTTACTCTGTTGGAGTTAACTGTTGGCTATAAGGTCTCCAAAGTTTTAACCAAAGGAAAGAAGCAGTGCACAAAAGAACCAGGTGCACAGGCCATACCTTTTTGTAGAGGCAAAGGACATCAGGATATCCCACAAAGCACATTTTCAGTCACTCTGAGAAGAAAAACGCTGGTGAGAATCCAGTATGAAGAAGAGTTGAAAATATGAAGAGGAGTTGAACCCAGATGAGTTGATAGCCAAATTATTGTGTGTTCCATGTTGACTGCATAAAAGATGTAGAGCAAATACACTCTGCAAAGAATTTGTTTTCCGTGTTAGTATACTTGATATTACAGGAGGGTATTTAATGGCATGGGATTGGTCTTTGATTAGCATGGAAAAGAGAAGTCTTCAGGACATCTATTAGCAGCCGTCCAAGACGAAGGGAGAGGTCATTGAGAAAGACGGAGCTGAAGCTGTTCAGAAGCACGCAATGGGAGAATGACAGGTGGGCACAAGTGGAAAAGAGAGAGGTTCCAACTGGATATGAAGAGAAACCTCTTCACCATGAGAACAGTCAAGGAGAGGAGCAGGTTGTCTGCAAAAGTTGTAGCATCTCTCCTAGGAGGCTTTCAAGACCTGGCTTGCTTCACTACCTGCTGCTGACTACTATTTTTGTAGCATACCATACCAGTACTCTTACGCTGGTGAAGATATTCTGTTGTAGATGTTCCTTAAATTTCTGCCTTCCTTATCTGTTTTCATCAGTGTATTTTCAGTTTGTTTCTTATATTAGGTATCAGTTCAGCTTTGCCATGTTTGGGCATAGTCTCCACTGTGTGGACTCTATAATATTACAGGTCATTTAGCGGGTACCTATGTTTTACCTTGTTTTCTACAGCATCAACTTACACTTGTTGATCTTACATAAATAAGTTCTGTTTTAATTTTACGCACATTTAAATAGCACACTCAATGTGTGATATTTTCTAGAATTTTACAGGTTGTTTTAAAACATTTTCCAATGTATGACCATTTGTATAATGCTTGTTATTACATTCACCATCGTCTTTGCTCATGTGTGGTTTTATTTGGTCACCTTTGAAGCCTTAGCCATTGCAGATGTTATTAGGTTTTATTCCATTTGGGTTTTAGTTGTGCTGACTTTTGGAAACATCCAAACAAATAACGCACTACACCAATGTGTTGAAAATATGAGCACTGTCTTTAAACACACCTGACACATCCATAGGATAGACCTCTAAATAAATCTAAAGCACTTCTGTTGTTACTAGCTATTTTCTCCTTCTCAACAGGAGCTCTCTACTGTTTTTCTCTGTACTGTTTTTTGAAAGTGTTCCTGTGACCATTATTGAATCGGACTGCTTCTGTACATAAAACAGGTCTGCAAGCCCTATTTTGGTTCACAGTTTTGGATGAGAGAGAGCAGCTTTGAATGATGCTAGTGACTAATCAAGTATTTTTGAAAAATAAGCAGTTACAAATTAGATGAGGCATTGCTAAGCAACTTAAAAAACTTGTTTCAGTCCTAGTTTTCCCATTCTATTTTTCCAGGTTTTTTTTAAAAATAATGTTCTCACGTGTACTTAGAACTTGGAGATTGCTCAGCTGGCTTGCTGCAAAACTATCACATTACTGGTAGATAAACATCATTAAATTGAGCGCAAGGCTTTGCTTTCCTTGGCTAGAAAACATTGTGAATAGCTTGCTGTTGACATGAAAATGATTAAGTAGGAAATAATTGCATGTCCATTTTTGTCAGGTGATTTAGATGGCCCAGGAAAAAGGTGATACCGTGAAATCAAATATAAGATTTCACTCACAGGACCAAGTACTGCAGGGCTAAGCTCACTGAGCAGTATACATCCTTTTGGAAAATGGGAACTCTTCAAGAGAGGTAACGATAGCTTTGTGCACACTGTGATGGCTTAAAAAAAGATGAGTTTTAACAGGAAGAAACACTAAGTAGCAGTAGTGTAGCTGTGTTACTGCTTTATATGGTACTGATGGCATAACTATGCCATTGTGTTAGCTTCTACTGTCCAAGCAATCTGCTTTCTAATTGATGTCAATGAGCAGGAATGGTTCCAGAAACAAACCTCAAACCAACCAACCAAAAAAACCCACCTACGACAAAACCAAAGTGCATTGTAGTGAAAAACAGGTGAAATGAAACAACAGCTCGACAATCCATCTTTGTTATTCAGAAAAAGAGAATAACCTAACTTTGTACATGGAAATAAGACTTCTGGTCTTATTAACTACCCATAAGGCTAGTTTATACCATAAGGCTAGTTAATAGATAACAGATAAGGCATATCATAATCCAAAGGCTGAAGCCTAAAACTAGAAAAACTGAGAAAAACAAGTAACTTGGGAAAAAAAATCACATAAATATTGCTACAAATGCAACTATTAGCCTAGATATGTGGTAGAATCTTTATAATTCCATATATTTAAAACTAGATTATATATTTTTTTCAAAAAGAAGAGGTATAACTTGCCTATAAATCAGGAATTTTTCAGGAATGACTGAATATCATTTTATGGTCTAGATTATGAAGGAAATCGTAACCTTCTCTGGAAGTAATGTAGTGTGCCTAGATGGAAAATGTCTTCTCTGGACATGGTCCTGGGCAACTGACTCTAAGTGGCCCTGTTTGAGCAGAGAGGTTTGACCCAACAATGTCCAGTGGTCCCTTCTAACCTTGGCTCTTCTGTGAGAAGTGTCAACAGTATCAGACTGGTACAGAGAGAGAAAGCCAAGCAAGAGCCATGAAGCCAAGGAAGTTAAAGGAAGGCTTCTTGCAGTAAAGGTAAGATCCTAGCCCAAGTCTCGGTGATGACAGTTAGGAGAAGAGTTTTTGAGAGACCAGGTGAGCTCTGAAATGTAAGTAGCAACTGAAAGCTGCAAGATTTCAGGATGGGAAGATTTATCTGCAAAGACACAGTGGATGGTGAGTAGATATGTTTTCAAACCTTTTTATTTAAACTGTTTCACCTAGTAGACTAAGCTACTTCTATTTAAAGAGTTACTTTGTTAAAGCTTTACTAAAGTCCACATTTAGATATGAGAAATATTTTAATTTGATAAATTACAAAGTTACACACACGTAGCTCCACTTCAAGAACTTTTTCAACATGTAGTCAGGTGCAGAGATCATGGCCTGGAAAACACAGTGATGGATAGCAAAGCCTCATTCAAAACATAAAGGAAAAAACAGGGAAGCCTTTCATCTTGTTAATTTGGTTTTGGTGTTGGGTTTTTTTTATCATGTCATTTAGCTATCTTTCTGTTATAACTGGAAAAAGATGTAATTTAATCCATAGGTAACTGACAAGAACACCAGGGGTCTGTCTGGATATCCAAGATCAGGAATTCCAGTAACCAATTCCAGCAGGAGAGGAAAATAAAGAGTCTACACACAATGAAGTCTGGAAAGGGATGAGAAAGCAAAAGAGAGGGAAGAGCCTCAACCATACTAAACAAAAAACAAACAAACAAAAACACACCACAAAAAAATCCCCTGTGTTAACTGCAGCATACCATTATGGAGGCTGTTCTAATCCAGATGAGAAACTAGTGGAATCTTGGCTTCTAAATAATTTTTTTTCCAGTGTCTGGGTCAAAAAATTTTGTTGTCTTTGTTGTTCAAGTTGCACTGTTACCACTAAATGCAGCACAGCCTAGGTAGGATCCACAAATGTCTTTCTGGTATATTTATTTCTTAATTGCCCTCTCTCTAAGGATGACAGGAAGCATGGATAATACTTTCTGTTTAGAGTGAAATCCTGGCTTGACTGAAATCTCTGATACTCCTAGCTCACAGCAACAGCAGCTAAAGAAAGGTCATAAAAAGCAGGTGTGACATTCTGGCACAGCTGAAGTTTATACCAAAGCATACACTGACTTAGTGAAGCCAAAATTTCACTCTGAATTAAAAAACTTATCAACACTCCCCATGCTTAGCTTATTGTCCATGGCCTAAGTGTTTTACTTGCACTAACTTTCTAGTTCTCTTCCATTATTCTTCACAGTGGGATCCCAGAGTGGAGTTATATAGCAGTGGTCTCCCACAAGAAACAGGAGAGAATGACCCTGTGCTAAGAAAGCAAATATGAAAGCAGAAGGCAATGTCATTAATGGAACTGGGATCAGTCCTGTGGGAGCAAGTTTATCTCAGGAAAAACAATAAGAAAAGAAATGACAAAAATTTATTTCTAGATAAGGGGTTTTAACATGTTTAAAAATGTTTCAGTTTTTAAGTGAACCATAGTGACATCTTTCTGTTTTCAGTGTTACTTAAGCAGAAATTAAGTCAATGAAGATATTTTCAGCGAGTTTTCGCATTGTATTATTTTAATAGTGAAGGGTATTCCTTTAATTTTCCCTGTCTTGTGGTGTTCTTGTTCTTAATGCTGATAGGTTTTCAGTAAATCATTGTCAAAGGCAACACTCAACGCTCTCAAATTGTGAAGACATTTTAATATGTATTTTAATTTCAGAGAAAAGAAGGTAAATACTACTGAAATACAGAGAGAGATGAGGAAATTATGGTTTGATTATATATTTCTTAGGCATCAAAAGCATACCCCTTAGCTACATCACAAAAGTCAAATACAGTCCTTAATTCAACCTGATATATAGTCTTTCTTTTGTCCATGCCCACTTACACATGTGGAATGAACCATACAATGATATTTCACTGTTGTCTCCATTTATTGTTAAAGGGAAAAACTTACAGGACTCCAAAATTGATTAACATTTTAAAAAAAGAACTGTCTTGTATAGTATTCTACACTGAAAGATATTAAGTGAATCTGATTGCATCAAGATTAGTATGTGTTTCATTAACAAAGAGAAAAGGATTCTAGCTCAATCCATTGGGCTACACTATGTCAAACAATATTCTAGTATCCTTATTTTTGCTTCTGCTTCCTTTTTTTTGTCTGACTGCCTCAGCTCCTGACTGTCATACTGGTAAATAATTCAAAGATAGAGTAGAAATAAATCGCTAAATTAATTTGATGTTTTATTTTTTAGGTATTTTAGCTCATGTAGGTGAGCAGTGATGGCCTCCCATTGGCTAAATATCATCCTGTCTCCCACCCCTTTTCCTTGTCTGGTTTTCCTTGCCTTGTGTGTCCCATCTAGAGGCCAGCTGTCATCATGCAGGCAAGGCAAAAGACTGGGGAGTTTGATGGGACAGTGTATTTGAACTCAACATAAGGGCAATGGCATAGGCTAGGAAGTATTTACGACTTTTAGGCCAACTTATGAAAAGGGAAAATATAATAAGGTGGGGATCTGAGCAGTTACAACCTGTCTGTACTGCCTGAGACCATCTAGAATACAAATTGTAGTATTTATCTTGAATAGTCCGATAAAATCACAGGAGTGGAAGTTCTCCACTGAAAATACTACCTAAATTTTTACCTTCTCTGACAATAAAATTATATGATATTTAAAAAGGATATGCACACCTTCACTGTAGTCCAAGGTAAGTCTGTGTTAATGAAACTGTTGAGGAGAACTGCTCTGAATGTAAATTGAAGGGCCTTATGTAGATGTAACTGAAAATTCTTATTTTATCATGTCTGGTACAGGTAATGCTTGTGGAATATTCATTTAAGTCCTCTGTACATGGAATTTGACTCAGTTTATTGGTTTCAGTCCAATTTACTCTGTGAACAATTTACATAATTATAAAAATGTGTTGTTGTAGTAGTGTAGGTCATTTTTGTAGTTAATTTTTATCCATAAAAAGAATATAAATATTTCTAAGTATATTAGACTACCTTATCTAAAGATGTCTAAAAGCCATGCCAGTCCTAAAGTTTATTTAACTTGTTGAATGCCTACAGATTCTACAAAACCTTTAACCAAGCATGAATTCAGTTCAGAAACTTAGCTGTCAGGCTGAAGTTAGGAACAATGTCACTCTAAAATCTTACAAAGAAAGTTAATTCCAAATCTGTATTTCCCAAGGGAAATTACATCCTTCATTGAGACACCTCAGGTGCCTCACACGACTTGTGTTCAGATTTCACTCCACTTGCTGTTTGCTTACATGTGTAGACAGGAACATAACTCACTTCCATGATTGGCCTAAACTAACTGAGAATGCTTAAAGCTGGATTTAAACTTGTGATTAAATTACTTTTGGCTCATTAACTCTGTGGCCTTTGCACCACAGGAACACAATCATTCAAGTAAATATGTGTAGTCCTTTGTCTTGCTGTAATTGCAGAAGTGTGCTTGGATGTAGACAGCTTCTTTCTCAGTGCACTGGGAACATTTCTCCAGCAGTTTGCTCTGTGGTACCACAGGTAGCCGTGGGATACACTCAGACCTCCTACTGATTTATGTAGTAAAGCTCAGTACTAGGGAGGACTCAGAAGAAGGCTTGCCAGCTTCGTGATTTGGAACTAGGCTAGTCTAACTTGGCATTCAAACCTAGGTTCTGATGGCAAGAAACACTTCTGTGGGGATGTAAAGACAAATGTGTGCCTGGTGCAAGCTCTTGTTTTCAGTTATGTATTCTTCTGCTTACAGGCCTTCTGTGGATAGTCTTTTTTTATTTTTTTTTTTTTTACTCCTGTCAACAGGCTTAGCTTATTCAGTTTCAACCTTTTTTTCCTAATTTTATTCTCTAGGAGTCAAATCCTCCGTTGAAGCAAATTTTAAAGTTCCCTAAATACCAGTGAAGTATCTGTAACCTATGAACAGTTCCTTAAAGAAATAACCCCTATTCTAAGTCCTGGGAAACTGAACAATATTGCAGTAGGACAGACAACCTCAATGTTGCTGATGAATGTTTGAGCAACTCGATCCTCCAACAGTTTGTGAGGGCTTTTTTTAAACAATTTGACCTTGTAGTTTTAACACATGAACCAAATAGGTTTGAAAGCATGCTAATTATTCATGCTAAAAAAAATTTGGATAAACCAATTTTTTTACGAAAAATTTTGTTTCTCTGTGAAAAGTATCTTCCCCCTGTAGAAGCCCAGAAGATAAGAGGCTAATATGTACTTCTCAAGTACTGATAGCGGTGGAGCCAATCAAAGATTGTTGGTAATAACAACTGAGGGTTGTTGGTAATAATACACTGTTAGAAAGAACAAGATGTGGATGGAGAAGGGGACCATATGGAGGTAGGGCAGCACTTTTCTGGGACAAAGGTCCTTGTTCTGGGTCCTGGAAATAAGCACAACACAGTACTGCACAGACACAGGAATGAGGTCAAGAAGCAGACTGCAGGGGAGGATCAAACACACCCAAGATCCCTGAAGCCCTCCAATTCCTTTCCAGAAAGGTCCAGAAGAACAAACTGAATATGAAAACTAATCTGCTTAGAAAGTGAGAAACTTCTCTCCGGAGTGGGGGAACTTATCTACAAAGAAGCACCTCCACAAAGCCTGGGTGCGTGTGCGCCCCAGGACCCCAGACACCCCATCAGCTGCATCAATGCTGGAGCCAAGACTGGTTCTCTCTCTTTCTTCCTTTCTTTCTCTCTCCTTCCCCCTCTTTAAATCATTTCTCTCTCTCTTCCTTTTCATCCTACCCCTTTCATCCAAAACCCACTGCCACGTGCTTATACTAGGAGGTCAAGGTGGGAAATTTTTTTCACGTGAAAATACAGCTTCACTAAATAGTTGCAGGATGCCACTTTCACCTATTGGAACATAGCTGGTTCCAGCATTAATAATTGGTTCCAACACAAGTAGTCAATGGCTAATTGGCGACATTAAGTACTCAGTTAAAATAAGCAACAAGATATATCTGGATCACACTTAGCAGGAAAGGGAAGAAACCAAAGCAGTTCCTAGCAACTGCAGGCTTCATCAAAATGGCATGTTCATGCTAAATCACATGGCCTTGCTCCAAAATTAAATTTCTCCATTGTGTACAAACCAGATTTGACATGCCAAAAAAAACCCAATTTAGAGACTCATGCAAATGTTACACTTGATACACTACATAGCTACATTTGTTTTAAGAACCTTCCATTTATTTAAGTAGTAGCCTTTCTAGGAGCTAGTATTGGATCTTCCTTTCCTCGTAAACAGTAAAATTTATTTGAATCACCATGCATAAACATACAGTCATGCAAACACGGTCTGATAGGTTCATCCTTTTGACTGTCATTTTCTATTAGTACTCAAATCATCAGCTCCCAAAAATACATATAAACACAGGGTGACGTAGGATGTTGAGTTGCGATATGTATAGGCCAGTAGGCTGGTTCAGAAAGCGTGTGGCAGCCAGGTTGGTTTTTTTCTTTTTTTTGTATGTACTTCTGTCTCACTATGAGCTGCAGCCTTTTAGATGCTATTGAATTCATAGTTCTTTCACATCTGAGATCATAACTAGATAGCTCTAGGCAGACATCAATCTGTAAAACTACTTACTTAAAAGTATAATAGTTAAATCCTGAGAATATTTACTCCTAGATGAGAGGTAAATAAAGTATGTGGATGCAGAGATACAGATTAACTATGGACTTTAATATGACTTTCCTGATTATTGTGCCTATTTATTAATCAATAAATATCAATAAAATACTTGTCATTTTATTATTTCATTTTTATGTTGTTTGACGGTATTGAAATTGAGCATGAAAATAGCATAATGGTAAATAGCTCTGCATTAACTCAGGGTTCTGGATGTGTTAATATAATTGTAGCTACTATGTTGATAAAACTGATGGTCATATGTATCAGTTAGTCTTGCACTGGCAAATTTATAGAAGTTATTTTCTGAAAATTTGAAACTATTCATAACTAGGCGTATAAGCGGGTTATTTATCATTTTAGTATTCTGTTTGTAAATAACATTTGGGCAAATTAGCTGGCTAGAAAGGACATAGTGGTAGGAGACAGACAGAAAACAGGCACAGAATATTCAGCCTTCTGATCTGAAATAAAGTTGGCCATTAAGCCTGTAGGGCTTGTACAGCCTAGTCTTTTTACAGGATCTTAAATTTTCACGATACCTTTCCTTTGCTCTTCACCTTCCTTTTCCTGATATTTGCATCATATAAATTTTAAATTAATATATTGTACTGATTTAAAGATGTTTTCAGACTGTGTGTAGGATTTTAACATATTCATACAGAAGTATTGGGCAAGCACCTGTACTTCCCAGCAAAGCCTAAAACCTGGCTTTGATCTTTTCATTATGTGTAATGACTTTTAAAGACATACGGATACTTTACTCTAAAATAAGCCAGAAGTTGTGCTTTGACTTGCTTTGGAAAATTGCCTTTTAGCTTTTCTCTCCCCTAATCAGCTGTTTGACCACTTACTTTTTTTCTTGTACAGTAGGAAAGCCATCAAAGACACATATTTCCTGTGTTACAGTTAGGATGGATTCCATACGAAAGCAGGAAAAGAAAGAACAACAGCGGTAAATGTTATTTTTCAATTATTTAATTATCTATGTCTTTGTGTGGTTCATGAACCAATAGAACTTGTGGCAAGCTGTTTGGAATATGGCTCTCTCTATATATGAATTTATTCACAGGAAGACAAAGTAAAGCATGCCTTTTAGTATATTAAGGACATACACATTTTGACAGTATTAATCTTAGCATTGTTTCTCTAAGCCCGGACTGATGTTTTACCAAATTCTACAAATCCAGCTGTATTTCAGATTTGAATAACTTAACTGAATTTTTGAACACTTAAAGAGTAGTATATGCCGAGAAATGTATTTTTCTGGAATGGTAATGAATACTTTACAAAGCATATAATAACAACTGTTGGCATGTTTGCAACTGGTAAATATAAGCAATATATCAAAAGGTTGATTTATTTACTTTGAAATTTATATATTTTGAATTAAAATGTCACTATTAAAAATATGAAACCCATTAGGACCAGATGCAACTAAACATTGTGAATGGTACAATGCCACATTATTTTTTTTTGAGATGGGGTTTATCAGTGACATTGGAATTGAAGATAAAGAACATACATTTTTTTTTTTAGTTGCCGTACCATTACACTTATTAGCAATTGCTTATTTTAAGACATGTTGTAAAGTGCCAAAGAGTGGAGAAAATACTTGAGCCAAGACAACAAATACCACCAAAGTATAGTGATAAGTATTCTCTCTGCATTTTTTTTGGGGTAATTTTTGGCCCCTTTACTCAAAAACTGAGTGCTTCCTAAGTATGCAGAAAAAGAAGTTACAGTTCGGGTTTTTTCCTCTTTTCATCTCCTATAGAAGAAATGAAGTGAGATCCAGTTTTTCTGTTGGCTTTGCTGCTTAGGAGTGCTTAGTACATGTGCACACGCTTATAAATAATTCCTTTTTGATGTAATTTTTGCCAAAGTGCCCTCATTTGAGTGACATTTTTGCTCCATTTACATCAATGTTAAAATTCCCATTAACTTCCCCAGGGCTGGGATTCCACCTGTTTTGTCTAAGTTCACTATAGTTCAGTCTTGTGTATTTAAAAGCATTTATATTTTAATTGCGTCAATGGAATGCAGTTGTCGTGACCGACAAATCTTGCAGAGGGCAGAAAGGATCATCTGGCGAGGAACAACGCCACATAAGGGCTTATACAACAGAACAGAAATACTAAGCTCCACATTCAGTGAGAAATAGCATGGAAAGGGGCGTTTCAAATTAATCTCCTTTTACAAAATTCTTTTCAAGTAGGATACTGCTGCTCTTAGAGAGTTTTTTCCAAGTTTACAGCTTCATTCCTGCACATGCATTGTCGTAAGCAACACAAGTTTAAAATGTGGATCTAATGAGATGGAGACAAATCTGTTAGCACTGCACAGACAGAGCGAATATGCTGCTTGGCTGGTTTGGATATTCTAATCGTGACGAAAGAGTGAAAATGAGTGTTAGCAATAAAGAAAAATTTTCTACAAAGTAAGTCAGTACCTTTGCCAGAGATTCTCTCACCTTTTCCCCTGAATCCTGCCTGCAACTGCAGTCATAGTAAACGCTGTTCAGTGGAGCAGTTCCCCCTTGGTGCAGGAGATGGAACATTCTCTGCATGTCTGTGCTAAGCATGGCTTCAAACCTAAATTTCTCTTCCTGTTTCTTGGTGTATTTGCCTTGGCTCTTGCCTGGATCCAGCTCTAATCCTGTCTTCTGTGTCCTTTAGCTAAACTCTGAGATAGCTGGAAAACCACGTTACCGCAAAGATAACATGGGATGTCATCCATTGTCTTCAGGTGCTTCAGCTCCCCGGATACAAAGAAAAGAAGACCATCTATAGAAAATGTTTTCTCTGGAGCACATCAGTAACTTCAGGTGAACAAGCATACAGGTGTTTGGAATTTTTAAGCTGTTTATGGTAACAAGACATGTTTTGCCAGTTGTGGCTTTGCGTATTACATTATGAGAGGCAGAGAGAAGCCATTTTTGGAGGGTCATGACAGGGTTTTTTAAAGAGTAATGTTTTTCTTGTTCCCAAGTTTCACATGACTAGTCATTCAAACTGTATTTATTAATGTGAACAGTGTTGTCCATAAATACATATGGTGGCAGTCCCTAACGCTGACCTCCTCAACTAGTATAAATCACTGTAATTCCTTTGATTTGTGTGAACTAGAATAATCCTGTTTAGTTGAAGATCTGGCCCAGAGTACAGGAAGTGTATATGTTAGTCAGGGAAGGCTGTAGCAGTTTCTAATTCTTCTACTTACTACTTTCATGCAGATGTGGAGTGTTCTTTAAAGTTGACATGGTCCAAATAAGGTATTTAATTTTCTATTTGTAGTGTCAATATCTTGGTAAGTGAAGCAACACCTTTGGTTTAGGAATTATGTTTCATTATTGCTTCATAGGAAAAGAAGACCTTATTTGGGTCTAGACCTTCAAGCAATACTGAAATTTTGACGGACAGAAATATTTCTTTAAAGGATGAACTGATTATATGTGCAACTGTTACGCAATTAAAATGTTTACCTAATTCAGAACTTACAGTGATTGAAATTAATGAGACCATTTATATTCATGTAACACAGATGAATCCAAGTAGTTAGGACATGTAAATTAAGTAAAAAAAATATTTTTTATAATTTTGTAGCTTGAAAGAGCAATGAGAAGTGCAGTTCCTTTCAAATCAAAAATGATTATGCCTTTCACTAGGGGCAGAGCTTTTACAAAAGGTCTTTCAACTGAGGATCTCACAACTCTGCTTGAAACACAGAATTAGGGCTCAACACTGAAGCCTTTATCAAGTGAACAGTCTGAAGAGGAAGGAAAGTGCTCTGATGATTTTTCAGCTGTGGGATTGGGCTCTTGCCCCTCGCTCTGTGAGGTAAGACAGCTTTACTTTCTGTAATTTACAGAATGAGCAAGCAAGAAGTTTGACTTGCCTAAAGTTACACCACAAGTCTGTGGCAAAGCTGTGGAATAAAACACCCCAGCAGACGTGTATGTAAGCTGCAATTTCATCTTTCTCTTGTGATTCTAAGTTGGGAAGAACAACAACTGTTTTGAAATTCAAACCAGAAAGATAATTATGTCTTTCCATGTGATTTGTTGGTTATCCTGGCTAGCTATCTCAATTGAAATGAGGAAACACTTCCCAAAATCTGGTGGGTGTGTGGGAGGGTTTGGGATATGGGGATTGGGAGTGGAAAAAAGTTTATCCTATGAATTTTCTGACCTGAAGACCATTTGGCTAAATTGATGTTAAGCTGCTAAATTTTCATATGACCATCTTCAACTTTTTTCCCCTGTCAGAATGATTCTACTAGAAAAAGCTAAAATATGTCTTGGATATGTATAAATGAGATATGTTTACTTAAAGCCCTACTCTCTGTCTTCTGTGTATCTATTCTAGTCATTCTACTCTTCTCCGTCCTTCTATCTGGTTTACATCTTTAAAATGCAATTCAGAAAACTGCCACAAGCACACTTAGAGAACCTGACAAAAGTGCAGTTTGGCACATTCAGATAAGAGCCAGTGGCAGCGCTCAGTCTCACCGTTTCATCACAGACAGACAATATTACAAGTGTAAGAACATTCAGGTTTGTAAATTATAGATTTTAAAAGGCAAAGCAAATGTCTAATTTGCTGAGCATTGCAGCATCAGTGCCATAAACAGGTGTACTCTCTTGGTTTCTTAAGTGGCTGATTTTTAAATTTATGATCAAGTATATAAAATTAATGGCGTATGCTTACACTTAAAGGATAAAAGCTAGTTTCTTCCAGTGTGCTAATGCACATAATTGGTTCTTTACAACTAGAAACCAGATACTCTTTCATTCATGCATTCATCCCATGGCAGTCTAATTTATAGAACTGTGGTGCACTGTTTCTTTGGGGAGGTAGTGGGAAGAATTAAAAAAACCCATTTCTTACATTGTTACCTGTCTTGGGATATACACATATGATTATGTAGAATCTGTGTCTGGGTGGCTGTTTGTCCTTTCTTGCAGAGTATTCTTGCTCACTGAGTGGGAGGGTCACACTGTATGAGACTAATAAGGACAGAGCTGCATCCCCCTCTACCACTCTTTGGAGACTTACTCCAGCAACTCCTCAGTACTACAGCAGCTCTGTACAGGCATTTTCAGTGCTTCTGGGGGACAGAATAATATAAACACTAAAGGTAAGCAACTCATTATTTGTAGTCAATTCTCTAAACGTATCACATGTGCACACACACACACATACTACACTATTCCTGGCTTGTTTTGTGGTGTTTTTGTTTTGTGGGCTTTTGTTTTCCAAAATAACCATTTAAGTTTATCACTGCTAATATTAACTATGTTTTGTATAAACATGATGTACACTGTAAGTTTTTAATGCACTGCAATCAGCCTTTTGCTATAGTATGCTTCTCATGACAGTGTAAATACATTGTACGTGTTAGTGGGTGACTATAGGTATATGCAAAGATATGCTAATAGAAACAGCCCTATTAAATTAGCAGTCATTTACAAAGCTGATTAAACTGTTGCGAACTGCCACAATTCTGACTGTGCATGTATTTACATTTAAAAACCTACCTATCAGTGTGTGCCCTTGTAATTAGCTCGCGTACCGGGTGGCCTGCACGCAGTTAGTCGAACACGCCGGTGAGTGAGCTGCGGCAGCGAGTGCCCTCCGAGGAGGGGGCACCGCGCCGCGCAGCAGCTGCGGGGCAGAGCCGGGGATGCCGAGGGGCGCGTCCCGCCGGGCTGGCACCAGCGCTGCCGACCCCGGCCCGT